>NC_056728.1:1709193925-1709291425 GCF_019279795.1 Protopterus annectens
AAAAAGGTGGATGAGTTTAAGTACTTGGGATCAACAGTTCAGAGTAATGGTGAGTGTGGAAGAGAGTTGAAGAAGAGAGTACAGGCAGGATGGAGTGGGTGGAGAAGAGTGTCAAGAGTGATTTGTGACAGACGAGTACCAGTAAGAGTGAAAGGGAAGGTCTACAAGAGGGTACTGAGACCAGCTATGTTATATGGGTTGGAGACAGTGGCATTGGTAAATAGGCAGGAGTCAGTGCTTGACATGGCAGAGTTGAAGATGTTAAGATTTGCACTGGATGTGACAAGGATGGACAGGATTAGGAATAAGTATATTAGACGGTCAGCCCAGGTTGGAAGGTTTGGAGACAAAGCCAGAGAGGCAAGATTACGTTCGTTTGGACATGTGCTGAGGAGGGATGCAGAGTATATTGGGAAAAAGATGCTAAGGATGAAGCTGCCAGGTAACAGGAAAAGAGGAAGGCCTAAGATAAGGTTTATGGATGTGGTGAGAGAGGACATGCAGGTGGTTGGTATGACAGAGCAAGATGCAGAGGACAGGAAGAAATGGAAACAGTTGATCTGCTGTAGCGACCCCTGACGGGAGCAGCCAAAAGAAGAAGAAGCTGCTAATGTAGCCACTTTGATTGCCTTTATCTGTTACTAGGCTTCAGGTGATGGAGCCAGACAGAACAATATAGTGAGGAGTAAGAAGAAAAAAGTGGAAGGAAGGGGATGTGACTTAAAAAGCCTTCATGGATACAGAATGAGGCATGTTGGTGTGCAGAAGACAGTTACATTGTAAATGAAACAGTTTATTGACATGTATAAATAATGAGCACTGCAGAAAGGCTTATAGTCAAAGTAAATTTTATTATCATTTAGAACTACACATGTATAGCCTAAACTAAATTTTGTGCATCATAGGGTCATATGATCACAGGAAGTTTCTAGGCTACTGGCCGTGCGGCCCTTATAAACCTAGCAAAGAGTTCAGCCCATGTATAGACAAATCAGCACCCAATGCCCCTGTCCAGCTGGGGCACAGGTGGAATCCAGGGATGTATTTTCTATTTCCCATCCCGTTATGGTCTCACTACTGAAGTGACTGCTGGGCCAATTTGTGTCATTTTGGTGCCTGTGCATACAGAACGCAAACAAATGGATGGGTTACTGGGGACATATAGAAAGTCATTCTGCAAATTACATCGAGTTACATCACTTCTGCTTGTATTATTATATTTGTGATTATACTGCCTGAGTGAGATAAAGGTTATCACTAGGTGACTACTGACGGGATGTAGCTACCATATGTCTGGTGCATTTATCCTGGTTTTGTCAGTCATGTGTGGAATTGAGGTGGGAGGGAGGGATCAGTAATATCCAAATGTTATACTATTTGACTGAATTACTCAAGTCTTCTCCTTACTGATGATAATGAGTCTGTGTTGCATAACAGCTGCACAATGTAATATAATGAATGCCTACTCAACAGGTTATGTGCAGCAATTATCACCTGTGTCTCAGCATGCATACCTTTGCAATAATGAAATGAAGGTCATTACCACATTAGCAATACATGCAGTTACAATATAGCAGTGAGTCATTATCACTTTTCTGGGAGAAGTCTCAGCTGCTGTCACTGTTATTCACATTAAGTACAAGTCGTTATCGCTTTGATGAATGCACAAGCTAGGTTGTGTTTTTTCTCTTTTTGTAGTCATTGCAAGCAACCCCCCCCCTCATTCTTCATCAACTGCCTACCCTTCTAAACCCCTGATTTTTTTTCTAGCTGTAAATATATATATATATATATATATATATATATATATATATATAAAATGTGTGTATATAGATATATATGTATTTACATAATGTACTTGCACATATATACATTGGTCACACACATATATATATATATATATATAATTTTGGTGATTGTGCATATCTCAACATTTTCCTGAAGGGGTCATTTGGGGACATGTGTATAACATGTAGTAATGAAGATGCTGGTAAGGGAAAAAATTAATTTGTGTACCAGGGAAGTGCTTGTGCATACATGATCAGACTGCTGAAAATCGTAATACAGATACGGTGTAACAACTATAGGTCATCTATGCTCAGGTTTCAATGATGGTGATTATATTTTTTTGTTTATGTATTCAGCTTTCAAGAATAATTTATTATCTGTTAACAATATGCACATACTGCATTGGGGAAAACTGATGGGTCTTACTGTAACCAGACTGATGGTCAGATGCGATAACTGGAATTATTACTTTTGTGACTAATTCTTACATGGATGAACCAGATATGTTTGACATTTCTGCTTGTATTACTGTACTTCTGTTTATACTCAGTAGTTGGGCATGTTTCCACGCTTTGTCAGTCATGGGTGGAAATTAGGTGGTAGGAGGAAGGGCTTTGTAACATCCAAGTGTTATATTATTTTGACTGAATTATGATATAATATTTCTACTAAATGATAATGAATGTCGCTGCACTCCATACTAACCTGTATTAGAACATGCTAATGCAAAATCTGTCTGTGTGTGTGTGTGTAGTAGGTATGTATCTCTGCAGCGTCATCATCACTTATTTACCTAATGCAAAGAACACTGCCCCTGGGGCTACGATGGAAGATTTGGATGGGCTAACCAGGTAATGCATATGATATACATATATATGTACACTTCCAATAGATCTGCCAAACATCAGTAGTAATCTGTTTGCATTTTCCTTTCCTGTGCAGATTCGCCCACCTTCTTACACTGACATGGCTTCATGACCAAGAGAACGACAAGTGACCATTCCTACATTCACTGGGCTGTCAGCCATGCCTCCAAAACTGAAAAACGGTACAACTTGAGCTTCCCCACATCCACTGTGAAGGTATACTGGATTGCAAGAAGAGGTATGCATTGGAGCGGACTACTGCAGTTGTTGGAAGAGAAGTGTTCCATCTACCCTGAGCCCGACATTCTTGTGCTGCACATTGGAGGGAATGATGTCATCAATCAAGCACTCGGAAGGCTACGGTTTCAAAACACAGCAATTTTTGAATACCTGAAGTCTTAATGGCCACGTTGCCATTTTCTGTGGTCTGATATAATTCCTCGCCAGATATGGAAAACAGCAAACAGTCAATAGGCAGCTCACAAGGCCAGACGTTTACAGAATGGGTTCATGCATGGCTTGATGCACAGGGTTGGTGGATCTACAATCTGCCATGAAAGCATCACTGCTGAAGATGTTTACCTGTTCAGAAGGGATGGCATTCACCTAACTGAGGAGGGCATTGCATTGTTCTTGACCGACCTCCACAGTGGCATGAGGAAAACTATGCAGGATTGCTAACATGCAGCTTGTGAGAAGAATGGAAAAAACCCATGACAAAGTAGGACCAGTATAGTAAGTAAAACTCTATTATGAAATGTGTTGTGTAAAATATATTTTTCTGACTTTGGCAAATAACTGTGGTAAGGAGCTGGTGAAGATGCTGAGAAAGAACAACTGTTTCAGGACAGTGCTAGCTTGTACAATCTAATATGTCAGTAACCATCCTGCAATACTTTTTTTATTCTGCTTTTATCAGGCATGTGTAGAGCTTAGATGACAGGAAGCGTTTACTAATACAGAACTTGATCCCTTGGGTCCATTGCTGAATGGACACGTGTAAAGAGAAAAGGCAGAGGTAAGGCAGGCTACTGACACTGAAGGAGGTTGCGAGACTGCAATGGTATCAGCTGTCTGAGTGGGTAGCCAGCACAGCTATCGGACAGTTCAGATGGCCTTGCCTGCCACTGAAGTCCCATGCCTGTCCTGGGTTCATTAGTGGAGTGGCGGACCTTACATTGCTTTTTCTCTTTACATGTACCCATTCAGCACTATGTTGGCTACACCAAGAATGTGTATATTTTCAATCATATGTGTCTACATGGTAAAACAACTGCTTCTGAATGCTGTACACATGTACATATATCAATTTTGTTAGGACTCAGGTTATGGAAATTATGATTTTTTCATATTTTGGTAAATAACTTTGCAAAGCAGCATGTCAATGTGCCAAGTAATGCCTCATTTTGATGACAGTACTGATAGTTCCAACATGTTTGAAGAACTGTGCCCGTATGCTGTCCATATGTGCAGATATCAAAGTTTGCTTCAGACTTAAGTTATGGAAATTATGACTTTTTTTTCATATTTTGGTAAATAACTTTGCAAGGCAGCATCTGAATGTGCTAAGTAATCTCATTTTGAAGACCGTATTGATAGTTCCAACATGGTTAAAGAACTGTGCCTGTATGTTGTACTCATGTGCAGATATCAAGGTTTGTTTCGGGCTTAGGTTATGGAAATTATGATTTTTTTCATATTTTGGTAAATAACTTTGCAAGGGAGCATGGCAGTGTGTCAAGTAAGTGTTGCTTCTTACAACATGGTAAAAGAACTGCGTCTGTGCACTGTACGCATGTACAAATATCACAGTTTGTTTAGTCTTGTACGATTATGAAAATCATACATTTACAATACTTCTCATTATTATGCCCATATCTTTGCAAGGGAGCATGGTGATCACACAAATGATGCATCACTTTGAAACTGACATTCAGATGCACAACTTCTACACTGATATGTAGGCTCTATTACAGGTGATGAGATATTATGCTTTGTTTATTTATCAATTATGAGAAATATTATATTAATCATATTTCTGTGAATATCTCCATAAAGGAGCATCACACAGCAATGGTTAAGGTTTCATTTTAAAGCTGACAGTCATACTAACAAATTAAATACAAATTCTATGGGTCTACATGGTACACTGACCAATATATTGTGCTTTGCTTTTCCAGAAAGGTACAAAATATGCACAATATCAACATTCCTTGCCAAATATTTAATAATGACTTTGATATGCACTACCAACATTTACACTGTTGGTAAGGTCAGTGTCTGCTGAACAACTTTCGCATTTACATTTTTAGTCTAGCTCTTATAGTTAAAGAGTTAAGAACATTATTTTCTGTATGGTATTAGAAATGGATTTTCTGAAAATAAGCTCAGGCTGCACTGTTGCTCCTATGGTGGAATTAAGCAAGCAGCTTTTTCTGAGCTGCTCCGGAGTGAATGAGTTAATTGACGAGAAGGAAAGGCCCTTGTGGAGCATCTCTGTTAAATATTGAAGAATATGCGGTAAGCTGGGCACTGTTGTGGCCATCCCCTGAGTCTGGCTCCAGGAACAGTACATTTTCCATTTTTCATCATAGGATTTTCAAATACTAGGCCCCCTTGCCTCCAAAAAGACATCTAACACCTGCTTACTGAGGGATGCTATTGAAGAGCTCAAGGAATTAGCCAGGTTCAGGGTTTGAAGCTGGGGGTGCAGAATCTGGCCCTCCTGCTGGGACAGCAGGGAAGGGGTCTGAGGCAGGTGCCATGGTTCCAGCAGTGACATACTGCGCAAGAGGGGGTACCAGTGCTGGCGTGGTCAGTCTGGTGCAATCAGTATTGTCCTTGGTTTTTCCTCTTTGATCTATAGCAGAACTTTTGAGAGGAGAGGCAGGGGGAAAGGCATAAATTGAGAGGCTTTCCCAGGTGAAGGACAGGGAATCCACTTTCCAAACTTGACTGTGGGAAGTCCTTGTGCAGAATTTGTCCAACTGGTAGTTCTGAGGGAAGGCAAACAGGTCTATCTCCGGGTTCCCCCATTTGTTTCTCAAAATGTCGAATATCTGTGGTTCCAATTTCCACTCGTGTGGGTCCATGAGATTTCTGCTTAGGTCATCTGCCAGTGAATTTAGCTTGCCTGGCAAGAATTGAGCTTGTAGGTGCACTTGGTAAGCTCAAGGCTGTGTTCCACAGAGGCATGGCTAGTCTGCAGGGAGGATACGAGTGGTTTCCCCCCTGCTTGTTTATGTACCACATAACAGTGGTGTTGTCTGTCTTTACCAATAATTGTCTTGGAAGAATGTGGTCCTTGAAGGCTGTCAGGGAATTCTGTACAGCTAACATTTCTTTTCGATTGATATGTAGCTGCATCTGACTCGGGTTCCATTTGCCCTGAATGCACTGCCCTGCCAAGTGAGCCCCCCATGCATAGTCTGATGCGTCTGTTGTTAGGGTTTGGACGGCAGGGGGTAGAGTGAATGGGAGTCCCTTGTTGTGGTAGCAGGCCTCTGTCCACTAAAGGAACTCTGTCTTTATACAAGGAATGATAGGATTCATTGATTCCAGATCCTGAGAATGTTGACACCATAGGCTTTTTAGATACCATTGTAGTTTCCTCATATGCAGTCTTGCATATGGAATTAGTAGAATGCAAAAGGCCATGAACCCCAGGGCTTGCAGGATTTTCCTTGCAGATAGCTGGGTCTTTGTGGCCAGTAGTTTGAAGTAGGCTGTCAGATAAACTTGTTTTTCTGGCATGAGGTAGGCCATCTGGGAAGTTGTGCTCAAGCTTGCTCCCAAGAATACAGTCTGTTGGCAGGGTACTAGATGAAATTTCCTTTCGTTTATGGTGTACCCCAGTGAGGTTAGAAGTTTCTTTATAAATGTCAGATGATTTAGTAGCATGTCCTAGCTTTCTGCCTGAATTAGACAATCGTCCAGGTATGGGTATATTTGAATATTTCTTTGCCTGCAAAAAGCAATTACTGGAGCTAGGCACTTTGCGAATACCCTGGGCACAGTATATAAGCCAAAAGGAAGTGCAGAGAACTGATTGTGCATGTAGCCTACTCTGAAGTGTAGGCATTTCCTGCAAGATTCCCTTATTGGAATGTGCAGGTAAGCTTCCTTTACGTCTAAGGTTGCCAACCAGGCATGTTTGCCTAGCATAGGAAGCAGCTGATGAAGTGTTAGCATTTTGAATTTTGGGATTACCAAAAAGGTGTTTAGAATAGAGAGGTCCAGGATAGGATGCCAGGAGCTGCCTTTTCTGGGTACCAGGAAAAGTCTTGAATAAAAACCTTGTCCCCTTTGTTCTGCTGGGATGGGTTGAATAGCCCTGATACTTAGAGAGAGAACCTGCTGTTGAGCCTCTGCCCACTGATTTGGGGGTGGGTCCGGCCAACCGTTTGGGGTTGGTAAGGTGTGGAAATGAAATCTGTATCCTTGGGAAACTATATTTAAAACCCATTTGTCCTGGGTAATGAGTTCCCAGTTTTTTGCTTGCAGGGCGATCTTTCCCCCTAAGGGAGCAGGCAGTTGAGCAGGGCTTAGAAGGTTTAAGGTTAAGTCATTGTGACAGTTTTCCATAGGGTGGTGTCTTACTACTTGCAGCTTTGGAAGTGGGAGCCCCCCACTGCTTAGACTGTAGCCTAGGTGGTCTGCTGTTCCTGGGTTTGGACTGAGAAGGCCTGGAAGAGACAGGAAAGGACCAATTCTTAGAAAGCCAATGCCTACTAAATCTGGGAGGCTGTACTTGCAGGAAATCTTTAACAGTTTGCATAGATTTAGCTTTTTCCTCCATCTTTTTAAGGACTTCTTCTGCTTTGTTACCAAACAGATGGTCTTGGTTTAAGGGAGCATCCAGTAATTTAGCTTTAACATGATCTGGCAAATATTGTTTCTTAAGCCAAGCATGCTTTCTAAGAACAGACCCAGTGACAGCAGCCCTGCAAGATGCTTCTTAATAGTCAAAACCACATTGCAAAGTATGCTTACCAACTTGTTCAGCAGAATGCATTAAATCCTGTAATTCTTTATTTTCAGCACAGTCAGGAATCAACATAATTTTCTGTTTATATATACAATATGCTGCTGATACTTTAACATATGAAACTGACAGTTTAAGGCCCTAATGGCCAAAGTAGCACAAGTGTATACCTTCTTACTCCATCTGTCCAAGGCTCTAGAATCTCTATCAGAGGGGGTAGGGTTTTTGGCAGTAGTAGCCTTAATGCCTTTAGGTCCCTGGGAAATGGTCTCTGGGTCCGCAGTAGGATTCTTGAAGAGGAACTTGTGAGAGTCAGGTATTCTGTAATACCTGTTAGGTTTCCTGGGAGCTGGAGGTAAAGTGTCTGGGACCAGGCTAGATTCCAAGAAGGTATCATGTACAATGTTCAGGACAGAAGGGACAGCTAAAGGCCTGTGTTGAGGGAGGAGTAAGAATTCCCTAAGCCTCTTTTAGGAGGCAGACTAATCCTGGCTTTCCCAGCGGAAATGCTCCCTAAGAGTGTGCAAGGTTTTACCAAAAGAAAAATCTTCTGGAGCGGAAGCAGAGAGAATGGAGTCCTCTGCATCAGAATTCTCATAGGTAGATAAGGGCAAATCCAGGTAATCAGAAGAAACAGAAATTTCAGAGTCCTGATCAGAAGAATCATAAGGAAAATCAGTTCTAGGTCTCTTAGAGGATGAAGGCTGGCTTCCCCTAATTAAAGTAATAAGGTCTTCAGCCATTCTTATCATTTTTAACCACTTTGGCAATGTGATTATCAAAGGAGAGATTACTATCTACTTGGGTCCCCAGATCCCTTATTTCATCTTCCGTATTTAGGGGGCTACCACCTATGTCGTAATTTGTGGGTACTCTGATTTTTCCAAAGGGGGTGACTATGCACTTTTTGGCATTTAGCTTGAGGCCATGGTTTTGACACCAGGTATCTGTCTCAGTGAGACCCTTTTGGAAGATGTCTGTGTCAGCCGGAGAGTCGATTATAGCCCCTAGTTTGCAGTCTTCTGCGAACCTGGTCAGCCATAGTCCTCCTGTGCTTGACTGTACCTCTGAGAAGTATATGCCGAACAGGAAGGGTCCTAGGACTGAGCCCTGGGAACGCCACTTGTAACTGGTTTAGAGTCAGACCTAGCTCCCACAACTCTTACCATGTGGGTTCTGTCCGTGAGCCAGTTGGCAACCCATCTCATGACGTAGGGTTTTATGTTCAGGCTAGTGAGCTTGTCTATAATACCAAAATGGGGAATGGTGTCAAAGGCCTTTGCAAGGTCTAGGTAGGCTGTGTGGACCACCCTTCCCTCGTCTACAGCCTTGGTAACTGTCTCAAAGAAGTCCACCAGGTTTAGGAGGCATTATCTGCCCTTAACAAAGCCGAACTGGGTAGGGTCCAGTGTTTGGAGGTTCCCAATGTCTCTGTTAATGAAATCCATGATGATGAGCTCCATAGCCTTGCAGACCAAGCTAGTCAGGCTTATAGGGCGATAGTTCCCGGGGTCTGTTGTGGCTCCACCTTTGTGGAGCGGAATAACCATTGCTGCACACCACTCTATGGGCACGTAGCCTGTAGAGAGGCTGAGTTTGAACAGTGTGTTTAGGTGAGGGGTTAGTTCATCTTTGAGCTCATGTAGGACACAGCCAGGGACACTGTCCGGTCCCACTGATGCTCTTTTTTTTGGCTTTGGAGAGGGCTGTTTTAACCTCAGTGTCTGTGATTTCAGAGGCACTACATTCTTTTGGCATGGTTATGAGCCCTTTAGGGGGTGAGAGGGGGGTGAAATTTACACTGAACCTGGCAGCCAGGATGTTGGCGATATCAGTCGGTTCAATGTATTTTGTGCCATTCTGCACTAACTCCAAGCAGATCTGGGACTTGCCACTTAGATTCTTGACATACCTAAAGAATGCCTTGTGGTTATCTTTGGAGTCCTTTGCAATTTTTCTTTCGAAGTTAGCCTTGGATGATTTTATGAGGGATTGTAGTTTCTTGCTGATACTGATCAGGGATGTCTTCCCCTCTTGGGATTTTACTCTTTTCTGTACTAGGTTCCTCCTTCTATTGTATAGCTTGTTTATGGCAGGGGTCCACCAGACTGGTTTCCTTTTCTTGGAAGAGTGAGTCTTGGTTTTGCTTGGGATAGCACGATCCATGCATTCTTGTAGGTGCCCATAGAGTGCATTAGTAAAGGATTTTACAACCTAGGCAGCGTTATCCTTTAGCATAGGGGCTTTGAAACTTTCTACCTCGGTCTTAAGTTACGTGAAGATTGCTTTTGAAAAGTTTTTCACCGTGGTTTGTTTGACCGGGGGTGGAAGCGGAATGTGGATATCCAGAGTGATTAGTTTATGGCCAGATCTAACCAGCGAGGGGTTGACCTCCGGTGTGGAACAGCGGTCGCCCATGTTGGTGATGACCAGGTCCAATATATTATCACCTCTGGTGGGGGTGTTGACCAGTTGATCCAGGGTATTTGAGTTTATAAATTCTAGGAAAAGTTGGGCAAGGGAGTTAGTACTTGAGTAGTTCTCCCAGTTAATGTTTGGGTAATTGAAATCACCCAATATCAGGGTGTTTGGTAGGACCTTTATGTTTCCCAGGGTTTCCAGAAATGCAGAATGGGGGTCCTGGGACATGGTGGGTGATCTGTAGCAAGCTACAATTTAAATTGCAGTTCTGCCCATTGTTAGTTGCACGTGGATGAGCTCTGAAGCATCATGCTGTGCCACTAACCTGGAGGTGTGGGTATCCTTGATGACTATGGATACGCCCCCGCCTTTTGTATTTTGGTCCAGGATTTGTGACTGAAATGTATGGCATGAGTTGTAGCCTCGTAGTGCTGGGGTGCTCTCTGAAGCCTTAAACTAGGTTTCTGTTACTGCACATACATAGATTTTCTCCATACTGAGGAGTGCCTCGAGTGCGTGCATTTTGAAGTTTAGACTTTTGGCATTGAGTAGCACTACCATCAGTTTTTTATTACTTGTGCTATTTACGGCGGTGGGTTTGTCCTTTGAGCCTTGCCTAAAAAGGCACTATGGGGGTGGCAAGAGCCTTGGCCAGTATTCGAAAGCCTAAGGGTGACAGGTGCAAGCCGTCTCTAGCAAAGCAGCGTGCCATGTCGAGCATGTCATTCCAGGCTGACAGACACTGGATCCCCTGTGAATGACACCAGAAACTTAGCCAATTGTTGAAATTGATAATTTTTTCTTTATACCGTGGTATCATTCTTGGTGAGGGCAGGATGCTACTCAGGATCAGGTTCATACCGGCCTGGGCTATGTGATCAGAAAGCTCTTCCATGTCTCTTTTCATGTAGTCCAGGGAGGTATGGCTCAGGTCATTCACACCAACATGGACAATGACAGAGTCGTATTTGTACTTGTTCTGGAGTGACCTGAGTGCTTGTGTTATGTGGCGGATCCTGGCACCCGACAGGCAGCTAACAGTAACCTTCTCCTTGTTCAGCCTAGTGAGTGGGACATCAGTGTGCCTGACTATAGAGTCACCTATTACTAGTGTGTTGGGTATGTTATTTTGCCTTAAGGGATGCGATTGCGTGGCACACTGATTTTGTGAAGTATGTGTTTCATGGTTTGTGTTGGGGGGAAGAGGTTGCTTGGATGTCTGCTTTGGAGGTCTGTGTTGCTTTTACAGATTTTTATTTAGAGCCTCCGACTATGGTTTTGTGTATTTATGTGTGTTTTTTGCCAGTGCTGGTTTCATAGGTCTATGTGAGACTGGTGGTGTGATGTGACTGTCTGGTCCATTCTTGGATTGAGAGAGCTTAGCCTCCAGTATGGCTGTATAATTGCATCTCTCGCATGTATTAGTGTTTGGTGGTAGGAGGAGAGGGTTGTCTGTGTACATGAGGCAGTTGTAACATTGCCTCAAAATGCCCAGATTCACCAGTTGGAACAGAGAGTACACCTGAAACTGCCCTTTGGACATGCCTGGATAGGTACAGTGAGCTGTTCTACTGATTGGCTGGTAAGGTCAAATAGAGAGCCTTGTCCTTCTCTACAGTATAGGGGGTCTAGTGTTAGGGTTTTATAAGTGCTTGCTATGAGTTTTGAGCAAGTGCCGGGCTGAGAAGTGAATGGTTTGAGTGCTTAAGTTGAAAGTTTGTCTAGTTTCAAGGGAAAAAATTGAAGAGTAGACTTTGTGGAGCCGGAAATAGTTATACCCTAGCTAACTGGCGCTGCCTGGCATGCAAGACTGCGCTAATGCGGGTTTTATAGCAGGGAAATGAAAGAGATAGAAATTAGCCCAAAATGGCCAATAAACTACTAATTTCCGGGCAAAAAACACTTCTCCAGGGACAGATAGGCTGCTTAAAGCTCCCCTCTCTCACATGTGAACAGAGAAACTTCCTTCTATTAAAGTAAGGTATGGGCAAACACAGAAACTTGTAACACAGCCCTGAATTCAGCACTAACCTGAAAACTGGACTATACTAGCTTAGAAAGGAGGGAAAACAAGTATATATATATTTTTTCCAGAAAATAAAGCAGATACAATAAAAAAAACACTTTAAATGCACAGAAATTTCTATCACACTTGAGTGTGTAGCCTACAACAGTTGGTAATTTAAACACAGAAACTGCCTGGACATTGGGCCATAGCTTTCAACAAATCAGGGACAAATCCAGAAAGAATCACGGACACTTTTAAAATATTATTATTACTTGAAACATTGACAGAATGAGAGAATATGAATTAATACATATTACCAGAAGTAAAATAAGTATATAACTATAATTACTGTCAGTTTATTAAGTAGAAGTCACCACCTTTTCTCCAAAAATTACCATATTTAAGAGGGACAGAGCTAAAATTTGAGCCAAAATCAGGCACCATTGAGAGGTATGCATTGGGTTATCCTTGGCAGGAGATCCAAGAGGTGATGAATATTGCAACAGTGCTACGGAAGAACATCAGCGGTATAATTCTTTTATATGTCTTTCTGACTACTTAGATTCCAACACTTATTTAATCCTTCAAGATACAGAACATCTACTATAAATCAGTAATCTATATATTTCACTTGCCTGCAGCTATAAATTCAGCTATCTTATTTCTGAAGTTGTTCATCTCTTCTTGGGTTGCTAAACATCAAAACCTAATTAACTACATTCTTTCATTTAGTATATTTCTTTACTTTTTTTTTCCCTTTCATTTTTGTAGTTCATTCATTGCTGCAACTGGTGCACATTTTTAAGATTTCCCCTTTAACTTCATTAAGTATCTGAAAATGTTGCAGTTATTTTTAAAAGATCAAACTTGTTAACTATTTAAGCAAAGTGGCCCTGTCCTCTAGTACTCCATCATAACTTGTCAAGAAAGGAAAACTGCATTTCAGAAGAACTAGAAACAAAATAGCTCAGTCTTAAGTGCTGTAGACCTTCCAGTCTGCACGCACTGTTTTTTTAAAGAATCTCTTCATAAATTATTTGTTTCAGATGCCTGCAGGTATCAGTTTAAACATTGTACATTTGAAGCTGGCAATCTTACTGTCTGCTTAGTTTTAATCAGTGCATTTGTCTGTTTTATTCATTCCTACCCATGGTGCAGATATTACTAGAGCTCACATGTACATTACTGACCACTTGTTTCAACATTTATTGTTTTCCTTTTCACCTCATTCCTTTTTATTTCATTTTATCTTCTCTGCTTCCTTTATGAATGCCACAGACACTTCATCTACTAATTTCTGTTAAAATGTAGAATTATTTGCAGGCATTTGTTGTTTTTAATCATTCTCAGCACAGCGTTGTATTTTAGGAGCTCACACTACTGTCCCCATCTTGGAATCCGATAGAAGAAATACTGGCAGTACTCTGCAGTATTACAATTATTTTGTGACTTGAACCAACAGATTCTGATGCTTGTCACACCACCAGATGTAATTTTTATGCTGTATTTAAACTGCATCATATCAAATGTCATAATGATGTAATGTGTGGGTGTCATGAAGGTGCAGTGGCCAAACACCAGTTCTTGTTACAGGTACCTTGGCACTAAATATGTGAGGAATCCCTGGGCTATATTTTCAAAAATATTCTTCATCAAAAAAATTGCTGACTGCAGTGAAAGACCATCCTGAAGGCTATATACTCCTATATGGATAATACATAATTCATAAGGACCACAGCACATCTACAACTCTATTAACATTCATCAGCTACATTTACAAATAAATGGCTGCTGGGGAACAAATTATGTTGTATTTATTATTACTAAATAGTCCAATGATTCTATATCTCACCAGAAGCTTCTAAAGGACACTGGTACCTCTGAAATACACAGCACTGCCTTACAATGGCTCCCCAGCTATCTGCATGAAAGCACTTTCAGGGTCACATTGCAGACTCCTCTCTCACACATTTCCCACCCATCAAAAGGGAGCATGGCAGGGCCAAGTGCTTCTCTTTTTACTACTAATAGTATCTGTTAAGGCATACCCATCATTAACATTCTACCTTACAGCTAAATTAAGCAGCAGTTTGCAAACATTCACACACCTTAGTTAGGATATACCTTTCCTATAATCTAGCAGGTGTGCACAGCTGGACACAGAGTCATGTGTTAACTTCAAAAATAACAGGCAATGACTTGCAACATTTCCAAAAGGGCTTAGTATGGCTCCTCGTTGATGGTTTATTAGCACCTCACTGGTGGAACCACAGAAATGGGAATGGACTACAAACGCCTAGGAGTCTGACTGGATATTACTTTGTTGTTCTTGTTATATGTGAAATTACATGTGAAGTGCACTCACCGCAGGACAGCTATCACTGGATACTCAGCCTTTTAAAAAGGAAGCCCAAGCTGTCAACGGAGAAAGAGTGCTTATTCACACTCCTGAGTATGCCCTGTTTGTAAAATACCACTACTCTGCTGTTAATTGCCAGACTCCAACAGTAGCATAGGTAGGGTGGGGCGAAAGGGGCATAAAGTGTTGGGGGGTGTGTGTGGGTGTGTGTGTGTGTGCATTCACCCAATCCAAATTGATTACTCATTAATGTAATATTGGCTTTTAAAAGCTGGTTTTGCATTTGCAGTCAAATTTGAGTGCTGTAGAACTCCACGTGTGGTCTAAACCACAGCAAACAGTTTGCTACAGTTTAAATGTAAAAAAAATATATAAATATATATATATATATATATATATATATATATATTTTTTTTTTTTTTTAAGTAAAACCTAAGTGCTGTAGCACTCCATGTAGGCAGAGTATAAACTGCAGCAACTATTTGCAACATTTGAAGCAAAAAAGAAGTTATGTACTTACCATAACATTCCATGTGAGTTGTTCTTCTCGCCTTCATTCTTACTGATGGGTTCAGAGTCAATCCACGGCTCCGGGTCGGCCAATTGCAAAGCTTGAGGTCTCTTAACAGCTCGAGGCCGAAGCCTCATCCCACAATGCACCTCTACCTTCCCCAGATCTTATTTGCTGCCAACTAGCATAAGACCTATCCCAGATGTAAAGGAAATCATATAGACAAGTAGCGAGAGGAAACTCCTCAGGAAAACCAAAACCAACATAGAACCACTTGAACTTCCAGACATTGGATGGGGGGAAAGGGGGGGGTCGTAATAATGAAGGCGAGAACAACTCGTATGGAAAATTATGGTAAGTACATAATTTCTTTATGTGAAGATGTTCAATCTCGCCTTCACTCTTACTGATGGGTAGCGTCCCCAGCACCATAAACTTGGGTGGCTCACGGGAGTACCTGCCTAAGGACAGCAAACCCAAAAGAAGCTCTGTCCCTAGAGGCCTTGTCAACCTTGTAGTGACATATAAAGGTATGTGGCTTTGATAAGGTGGCAGCTGCACAAATGGAATCAATAAGTAGCCTGGTCAAAAAGGCTACAGAAGTACAAACAGCTCTGGTAGAATGAGCTTTGACTTTGTCATGGAACGCAATGCCTGCTTCATGATCAATAAAGGATATACAGTCAGAAAGCCATTTAGACAAGGTAGATTTGGACACTGGTTCACCTTTCCTAGAATTCAAGAAGGAGACAAATAGCTGATCAGCCCTTTTATGGTCTTTTGTCCTGTCCAAATAGAAACAAAGTTGTCTATGGACGTCAAGTTTGTGAAGCAAATATTCCAATTGATTTGAGTGATTGGGAAAGAAAACAGGTAATTCAATTGTTTGATTAAGTGTGAATTCGGAACAAATTTTTGGTAAGAACGACGGATTCGTTCTGGGGGAAACCCTATCTTTGTGAAATATCAAATATGGCTGCTTAATAGAAAGGGCTTGTAACTCCAAAATTCTGCGTGCTGATGTAATGGCCACCAAGAAAGATATTTCAGCTCACAAGAAGAAGCAGGTTCACAGGACAGGAGAATAATCCTGGATAGGACTAGGTTCAAATTCCATGGAGCAGTAGGGGATCTGAAAGGTGGTTTTAAGTGCACTGTACCCTTCAAAAAGGCCTTAGTCAACTTGTTAGACATAATACCATTTTCAGAATCACCTATATAAAAATAAAAATAGCAGCCAGTTGCACTCGGATGGTTGCTGCTGCAGCTCTTTCATTGAACAGTTTTGTCAGAAATATCAATATATCCGAAATGGAAGCCAGAAAATGATCAATATTATTTTGCTAGGCCCAGATGGAAAACCTTTTCCACTTACTGAGATAAAGCTTCCTGGTTGAAGATTAATGTGAAGACAACAGAATATGTTGAGCTTCTTCTTTTAATTTTTGTAACCTGGCTATTCTGGGAATTGGAGCAGCCAAGCTGCCAGTTTGATGGAATAAAGAGAAGGGTGAAGAGCTCCTGATGGGTGGGTCAACAGATCCGGCAGTGGGTCAAGAATCCAAAGCTCTTCCAGTACATGAGGCTTCAGAAAGGGAAACCAAATTTGACGAGGCCAATATGGGGCTATTAAGATGTGTCCTGCACAGAAAACTGGTTTTCTGTGAAACTTTGGGAATCAGGGAAAATAGAGGGAAGGTATAAAGATGTCCCAGAGGCCAATTGTGAACGAGTGCGTCCCTCGGGGATTGTCCCTGTTGAGGGATCAGGGAAAAGTAGTCGCTGCACTTGGTGTTTGTGGGGGGTTGCAAAAAGGTTGCAGCAAGGCTGACCCCATCTGCGGAAAATCATTTCCGCTACTTCATTCTTGAGAGACCACTCGTGAGGCAACAGAATTGCTCTGCGGAGTTTGTCCGCTATTACACTGGATTTCCCCAGGATGGGTGTTGCTATCAGAAAACACTGGGTGGACTCTGTCCATTTCCATAACCTTAGAGCCTCTCAACATAGGGGGGTAGGATCTGGTTCCACCTTGTTTGTTTATATACCAGACTACGGACATGTTGTCTGACTGGATCACAATCATGCCTAGAGGAAGAGAGTCTTGAATAGATTGCAATGCTAAGAGAACCGCTCTCATCTCTAGGACGTTTATGTGCAAATGAGCCTTGTGAACCTGCCATGTACCTTAGGCTGTCCGTCCCTGATAATGCCCCCCCAATCAGGGAGGTGTCCGTGGTCACCGTTGCAACTGGAGCCGGGAGGACAAAGGGACGTCCCATAGTCACCGTCCCGGACATTAGCCACCACTGAAGATTATCCTTGCAAGAGCTGGTTATCAGAACTGGGTGATTCATCGGTAAGTACTGAAACATCCACTGTGTGAATAGCAGCCACTGAAGAATGCGCATGTGAGATCTCGCCAGGGGAACTGCAATAATCACTGCTGCCATAGTGCCGAGCAACTTGAGAATATGAGATGCTGGTGCTTTGTGTTTTGACAGGAGATCCACAATTTGTTGTTGTAGGGTAAGCACTCTTTCTGAAGGAAGCTTTAGGGACATGCTGACCGTGTCCAAGTCTGCTTCTATAAACACTGTACGCTGCGATGGCAATAAAGCAGACTTTTCTGAATTTATCGTAATGCTCAGTTGGAAACATAGATCTAAGGCAGTGCCCCTTGCTCGAATAAGTTGATGCCTGGTGGGAGCGGTGAGGAGCCAGTCATCCAGATATGGAAGCACCCAGATTCCTAAATGTCTCAAGTGAGCCATGACCACTACCATACATTTGGTGAACACTCTGGGGGCTGTCGTGAGACCAAAGGGCAGAGCCCGAAACTGGAAGTGACTGGTTCCCAGCCTGAAGCACAGATGATCCCTGGATGGCTTGGCCATTTTGATATGGTATTACGCATCCTGGAGATCTATAGAGCACATCCAATTGTCCTTCACTAAGAACAGGAGTATGGACTGAAGCGTGACCATCTGGAACTTCGTCTTTACTACATATATGTTGAGTCTGCTGAGGTCCAAAGTAGGTCTCCAGTTCCTTGTCTTCTTTGGCACCAAAAAGAACCTCGAGTAAGTTCCAGATCCCTGCTGGTCTGCTGGGACTGGTTGGATGACTCTTTTTTTTGTAAAAGTTTTTGGACCTCTACAGATGCCACATCATGTAGACTGGGTGGAACGTCTGGGATTCCTTTTGTTGGTCTGGGTTGTGAATGAAAGGGGATGAAATATCCTCTGGATATAACGTTTTGTACCCATCGGTCTTCTGAAATTTTTAGCCAGGCGCCTAAGTACAAAGACAAATGTCCCCCGACTGCCTACAGAGCAGGACAGTTGGGCCTTCTTTCAAGAGCGCTGATAGGGCTTGCCAAGGAACAGATCCCTGTCACCCTGGTTCTGTGGACCCCCTCTGCCATGTGGGCATCGTCTTCCACCACTGCCTCCTCCTCCTCTGCCCCTGGAGGAGGCTTCACCTTGTGAGTTTGGAAAAGCTCCTTGGGTCTTACGGAACCACATTTTCCCTCCCCGTTGACCTTTAGGATAAGGTCTAGTAGGGGTGGAAAAACAGACTCCTACGGCAGACAAGAGATTTCCGTCTTGCTCACATCTGCAGAGTTATCTTTTGGTCCAAACAAAGAAGAATCATCAAAAGGGGCATTCACAAATGATGACTTAAAAGGTTCCGCAAAAGAGCATAAGCGCATCCAGGAATGTCTCCGCAGAGCAATGCCTGTACCCACTGCCCTACTCGTCCCATCAGTTGCATAAGATGCATGGAAGAGCTTACAATAGAGTTGAGGGTAGCAAGCTGAGATGTCACTTTGTCCACCACTGAATCAGCTACTGCACCCTGGAAAGCATCTCCAAGCTCTTTCAGGAGATCTCTCTGAAGCCTTGAGAAGTGGGTTAGGTAGTTCAATGATCAAAAAGCAAAGGTCGTAGAACTGAACATGCGCTTACCATATCTGTCCATGATCCTAGATTCTCTATTAGGAGGATGGACAGATATAGAGGTCTCCGACATCTCTTTCTTTGTGGCTGCCGCCACCACCATGGCATCAACAGGTATGGGTTTGGATAAAAAGGACTTACCTTGAGGAGATGAAATGTATTTGTTGGGCCTCCTAGGGACAGGCTCCATAGAATCCGGTAACTCCCACGCCCTTCGAGACAAAAGCTCCATCAACTCATCGAAGGGCGGAAACACCCAAGAGGTGGAGGGTCGAGACCCAAAAGCCTTTAGAAGCACCGATTCGTCCTCGGTAGGGTTCAGGGGCTGCCTGTCACCCCTCTGCTTAAGGATCTCAGAGGGGGACTTCGGGGACCTTTCCAATTCCTCCAAATCGGTGTCAGACGTGATGGATTCCTGGGGGGAATCTAAATGTCTCCTCTTATATAACCTCTTCCGAGGGACTTCCTCAGTGGAAACTTTTGGGTGGTCTTGGAAGAGCAGGATTCCCCCAAAGGGGCATCCTGAGGCTCTGGGTCCCTATGCTTATGGTGGGTCTGTGGTAACAGAGAAGATTCTGGCACTTTCTGGGAGGAGGTGGCCATATCAGAGATTGTGGCAGTCCGGGGGGACTAAACCCTCCTCATGGCATCGAAGGCACCACGGCTCCGATGCAAGGAAGCACCCGGGTCCAAAGACACCTCCCGCACCGGAACCGCCAGCTCCGAGCCAGAGGTAGGAGCCGAACTCACCCGAGCCGAAGCCCCAAGGGGAAGAATCGGAACTGACATATTGGTTCGACCCCCCCCCCCCCCGGAACCAACAGGACAGTGTCGGCTCCCAGATTCCACCGCCGGAGCAGAGGACATCAGGGTTGTCGGTACCGACAGATCCGAAGTGAGTGTCATCACTAACGCTTCCACAAATGACTGAATAGCCTCCTTTGGCTCTGATGTCTCAATTCGAGTCAGAGGAGGAGCAAGAACTACAGGAGAGGACTTTGTCGGCTCCAAAGCTGCTTAAGTTGAAGCTGACAGAATTTTAGCTAGTGCTGAATCCTGTAAAAGTCTCCGTACCACATGATCCATGTCCGAATCAGACAGTCTGGAAGCCTAAGAGGAAACTACCGACGGAGCCGGTGAACCCAGAATTGGGGGCTTCAAGGTAGGAGATACCGGTTCCAAGACTGGGGACAGGCTCCTACCAACAACCTGTACTGTTGGTTCCGATGTCAGTGGAGCTGAGACAGGAGCTTTCTTAGATGCTTTCGGAACAGAAGAGCCCTTTGGACCCAAAGTTGTTGACAAAGCAGGAGAAGAGGGTTTTGTTTTTCCTGGAGTGGAATCCAAGTCTGACTGAAATGCAGACTTAATCAAGCCATGCTCCACCAACTTCCTTTTTCTTTCCTCAAAACCCTAGTACTAAATCCATGGCAAATGGAGCAAACTTCTTGGAGATGGACTTCTCCCAGGCAATATACACAGGTGGAGTGTCCATCAGTAACAGACATCTTTTGGTTGCATTTAGGGCATCTCTTAAACCCTGACTTGGCTTTCTCAGACATGATAATAATAAAACAGTACAACCACAATGAACAAACAATCTAACAGTTATCAAAATAAACTAAGCCTAACCGGTTACGAGTACAACAAGGCAGCTTGACTGTAGCAGCAATAACAGGATAAGCCTAACAGGCTAAGATAAATAACTGAAACAGCCCAAAAAAGGCTAAGAGCCTAACCGGCTAACAAAAAATTGCAGAAAACTGCAAAAAGCCTAACTCGGCTAAAGGATAGGGCAATAAGCCTAAATGGCTGAAACACAGAAATTAAAAAGGGCCAACGCCCAACAAACGAGAACAGATGGTTTTATAACCAAAAAACAAAGATAATTCGGAAATGGATAAACTATCCTAACCACAAGCTTATATAAACTCTAAATAATTAGTAAATATAGAATTTTTTTGAAAAATTTTCCACAAAAAGAAGAACTTATCTCTCAAATGGCCTGAGCTGTAGAGAAACGCACGATCAGTTGCAGCGGCAAACTAGATCTGGGGAAGGTAGAGGTGCATTGTGGGATAGGGCTTCGGCCTCGAACTGTTAGAGACCTCGAGCTTTGCAATTGGCTGACTCGGAGCCGAGGATCGGCTCCCAACCCTGCAGTAAGAATGAAGGCGAAATTTAACAACTTCACATCAATTTGCTAAAGTTTAAAAAGAAATAATTTTTTAAACTAAAACATGAGCATTGTAGTGCTCCATGCAGGCAGGGTTGCAACTGTTAGCTACATTTGTAGCAAGCAGTTGGCTACAGTTTAAAACGATTTTTTTTTTAATTAAAACATGAGCATTGAAGCACTCAGCGCAGGCAAGTATAAATTGTAGCAACTGGTACATTTTAAAAGAAGAACTTTTTTAATACAATATGTTAAGGGAGGGTTGAGAGGCAGGGCACAGAAATGGGACCTGAATGGCTGGGGCTGGAGGGAGGGGTGTGTGTGTCGTGATCTGGTAATCTGGTTGGCGTGCCAGTAGAAGTAATGCCTGTTTTTTTGTTTTGTTTTGCTTGGGGGGATGAGTGGCTCTAACTGTAATAAGTTAATCACTTATGGCTTTTTTTTTATTTTTCTGTGCTCAGAGTACCAGCCAAGGGTGCTAATTGAACCAGCTATGATTCTGGACTCCAAGTCACAGTGACAAAATTATATAGAGCCATGTGCAACTTTTGGCAGCTGCATCACAGTTCCTGGTTCTCTGGTTCACTCTCTCACTAGAATGCTTTCTGTAGAGAGTCTGCACGTCCTCCTTGTGTCTTTGTGGGTTTTGACTGGGTCCTCTGGTCTCCTCCAACATCCAAAACACTTGTTAATGTGTGAACTGCTGAGTCTCTAAACTCCCACAAGCATGCATATGGTATTAGTGTTGGTATACTGTGACGGACTGGTACTATGCCCAGAATTGGTTCTTTGTCTCGTGCTCACTGCTTGACAAAACAGGCTTCAGTCTATTACTGTCAAATGGATGAACTGGGTATCAAAGAATGAATGAGTGAATGTACAACTTGCCTAAAAGAGAATACCACTGTATTGCCTTAGAAAAGGATGTTAATCAAAGGACTGCATTACCTGCAGCTTCATTTTCAAGCCTCTTCAGAACCACTGCCTGTCTGTATCAAGAACACAAACTGTGTAATTACTTGAGACTTCTTCATTCTACTGTTGCCTTACTCCTACTTTTAAACATCATCTTCTATTCCCTAGAATAACACAGAGAAGCATTCTCAATCTATGGAATTCAACTGCACAAATCAAATGCTATGCAATGGTCAGGATTTTTTTCCCCAGGTTAAACTCTCACCCATTTAATGAGGTTTAATAAAGATACAGTGTGGATGTCACAAAGACAGAAGTGCATTTGCTAGCCAACATACCTTTACCTCCTGATCAAAAAGCCACTTCCAGCACATAAGTCATATGGTCACACTGCAACATGCTACTTTTAAAAATACTACTTTGGTTTTATCAAACAGTGACTGTTACTTTGGCTACAGCATTACAATATCAATCTGTTACTTGTTTTATTTCAACTGTTCTGTTTTGCATTTTAATGCAACAATGGTGTGGTTCAAAAAGTACCCTTGTGGCCTAGTTCCCAGTCAGCTGAATAAATACATACAAAGACCAGAGTAACAGATGTCTTATCTGAGCTTCTGAACATTGGAAGTTATTAAGTATACACATATGACCGATGTGATGCTAATAATTATAAAATGATCTTTTGCACAGTTTTTGAAGCAGACTTTTGATACATCTACAGGCATGAGAATAACTGATACAAGTGCTTACCATATCAGGTGATCTGTAACAGGGCCTATTCATTGAGTGGGACACTCTGGGAGACCTTTCTTTGTCCTTCTTAAAAGTCTGTACTCAGTACACCCCCCCCCACCGGCTTGAACATGGCATTCCAGTGTCAGGACCAAGGGAACAGATACTTCTTGGATCTCCATTTCTTAATCCTGCTTAACCATAAGGCTGCACTATTAAACAGTGCAACTTACAAGATTACAAAATCATAAGCATTTTTTTCTTACATTTTTCCCTCTCAGTTAGGCTCCTCCAACAGGTATTGAGCTAATTCCTTCCCCAGTGGGGAGTCACCAGGATGGGGATGGGGGTGTGACAGCTACCCAGAGGGGTCATCATCCAAGCAGACATGGAGGTACTTTATACCACTGTTTGCATCCAACAATGCGGGCTATGAGGGTGCTTTTGTAAGCCCTAACCCCCTCTCTTAGTGATAGATGCAAACACCTGTAGCACCATAAAAGCCTACAATGCTCTACTTTTGCAGGTGCATGAGACCACCTACAAATTCAGTGAGGACTACCACGTCCAGCTTAGCAGAGCAAGCCCGTACCCTTCATTCTATACTGTACCACTGACAGCAAGGTTCTATTTGCTCTACGTGAGTGTAGACAACAACTGATAATCACCATTTTCTCCTCACAGGATGGGGAGACTGGCATCAGCCACCCACTGCCAATCTCCAGCTCAGCTCCTCCATCACTTGAAGCCACCACCTGAATTTGGGTCATGTGCACCTAATCTGGGCTTAATCCCTCTATGCCATGAAGATGGGGGTGAAAAATCATAAATATGAGCTGTATTTACTGAAGGGACAACTGCCACCACTGTATTAGTTGAAGTATCTTAAACAAAAGGGAGGAAGGAGAAGAATAAAACACTTAATAAAAGGAGCCTTCCTAAGATCACCTGATACTGTAACTACATATGCCCATTGTATCTGTTAGAATCCCTCTGCAGTGGGTGGGTGGGAACATGTACACACAATACCAAGCATTATATAAAAAATAAATAAATAAAAAGTTATGGAAGGAACCCACAAGGAAGAAGAAATGCTTCAATTTGGAATGTCCTGAAAGGCAATTCTCCAAAAGAAGGCTTGATTCCTGTAGTAGAGTTAGAAATTACAGTGTTTGTTAATATTATGCATATCATAATGACGTAATGTATGGTGTCACAAAGGGTGTCACAAAGGTGCTATGGCCAAACACCGGTTTTGTTAGGGGTAACTTGGCACTAAATGTGAGAGGAATCCCTGGGATACATTATCAAAAATACACGAGAATACCAACTACCATAAGGCAAGAACCTTGGCACTAAATATGTGAGGAACCCCTGGGATACATTATCAAAAATACATGAGAAGCCTGACTACCATGATGCAAAGTCAGGGATATCTACAATGGACGCATGTTTTGAAACATCAGTTAGAAACAGCCATTTTCAATGGTGCAATGTCATGTCACAGACCTGGACTGGACATATTAGACTTCTAATGGTAAAAGAAAGTATAGCAAACAATCCATTTAGAAAGGATTGTTAGTAAACAATCATTTTGAACAAAGGCTATTTGGTAACTGCAAAGCCTTCAGAGAGCCAAAGAAGTTTGCCTTTCTGTGCTCCTGGACTTCACAGCGTTAAATAAAACCACACTTGATGGAGAACATCCAGATTACGGATAATATTACCTTTGATTTTCTCCTCAAGGAAAAAAAAGCAGAAGATGAAAAGAACTGGCTGAGTTACCACTAAGGAAAAACTATAAGCAGAAAATACATATTCTTGTAGAGACAGACTCAGATCCTTGTAAAAGACTAAGGAAAACTCTTTTTTTTTTTCTTTTTTAATTTAAAAACAGAACTTGCAAATCCAGTGCACTGAAGAGCTGGTCATGAGGAAAAGCATCTTCCAGAACGTAAACTTCAGGTCTATGAATACAGACAATTCAAAACTCACAAGGGACAGCATGGCGATCATAACATACATATCTCACTGTCGGGGAAAATTATTTTCTGAACTCAGAGATAAAACATTCCTATCAAACACAATTTAATATGTTCTTCGTAAGATCATGACATCAAATTCGGCACAGAGCTGTATTCTGCAGCTGAGTTCCTACTATCAGTGCATGAAAGGCATTCAATGAAGTCTCAAAAGATGACTAACATCAGACTTTTTCTGCAAAAGTACCAGTGCAAGGAGTTCATAAGCCTTCAATGCCACTATCAGGCATTTTGCATTATACTCAGTTTGCAGTGTGGGTACATTATCTGGTCAAGCTGTGCTATACACTACTAGTACAGATTACATCTCTACCAATTTGCCACTGCATCACATATGCAAACATAAACATTTCTTTAGACTCCTTTTTCAGTGTAGCATGTCATAGCTCAAGCTCCATGAGCTGAAGCTGCCAAAGTGGTACTGTCAGATTCAGCACTAAGTTTCATTTAAATTCTTGAAGACAGAACTGCAGTCTTAGGTGCATTTTCTACCCAAGTTTCAAGGACCATTCCTTAAAAATTGTATTAAGATCTGTCAAACTGGGTTTAAAATACTGCCTATTAAACAAACTGGGTTTAAAATAATGCCTATTAAACAAACGCATGCAGAGTCAGTTACTATCCCAGTTCGACATGCTGCATTATAGTCAGTTTGCTGTGGGAGACAGTTACATGACTTATACAGGATGCTGAATATAGCAAAGGCCCAAAATTAGGGACAAATATTAAATATTGCTCTTACAAACACAGACAGTTGTTAGAATAATCAATTTTGCATTACAATGCATTTACTGACAGATGTGAAGAGTGAAACTTAAATGTTTGTCATTATTTATTGACTTCAATCCTCAATGATTTGACAGAAAACCACAAATTTTATGAGGAAGAGAATAAAAACATGAGGTAAAAATCTTGACAGTTGAATGGTGTGATGAGCACTGGGTCCAGAGTGTATTGCCAAAAACAAGTTTTCATCTCCACATAAAAAACAAAGTTCATCATTTTGCATTTCCAGAGGGTGCACATCACTCCCCTGTTTGGAAATAAGGTGAAAATAATGCATTTTACACTGGTTAAGCATAAGGTCTGTCTTGCTGCAAAATCTGACATTTCAGTGAAGATATTCTATTATGGGAATAAGAAAAGCTGGCAGGCCTATTTACACTTTCAGTAGACTGGAGAGCACTGGCCAGAAATTGAAAAACTTAATATAAAAAATAATGAATGTAATAACACAACTCATCATATGATTCCTTCCTGATACTTCACTTCCCCTTGTAATTACCTCCCTCCTGCCCCTCTTTCTTCTAACTCTCTTTATCCCCCACCTTCTACTTTCTTCATTTTCGCCCCACTCTAAACTCTATGTAAATTCTCTTATATCTTCACTTCCCTCTGACTACATGCCTCTTCTTGCAACTGTAACTTTCACTATTTACATAAAATGTAGCATTCATCTGAAACTTAAAATGAAACTATATATTTTCTTTTCTGTACTATTAATACAATCTGTAAAAAAATGTGTATTTTTCCTATTTGTAAATTGCTTAAGGGTGCAATTTCATTGCAATATGTAGCTTAAAGTGTGCAATATGTTTATGATTGGAACTTTTCTCCCCTGGCTTCCACTGAAAATGGGCCCTCGAGCCCAGTGGACTTCCCCGATTATCAAACTGGAAATAAATAAATAAATAAATAAATAATATTTATGACACATTAATTTTTCTTACTTACTGCAATATCCCATAAAACACTCTCATGCAGTCAGTGTAAAGACATTTTAACAATGTTTGATCATCCAAAAAACTAAATGCTATTGAATGGATAGAATGTACTTAACCACAGTCAGAGAATAATTAAAAATAGAAGTCCTTTTCGAAGAAAAACTCAGATTTCAAAACCTAGATGGACATGCTACTTCCTCAAAAATCTGCCCCCATGCATGTTGGGTCAGCACTCACTCTCAATAGTAACATAATGTGACAAACTATTTATTTAACTAGCCTGCACGAAGAAGCCGTTTAATGCAAGAACATTATCTTAAAGGTTAGTGCTCATTATGATTTACCAAAGAGTAATAAATGGAGGATGTTATCTGTAGAAAACTAAGGGAAATAAAGGATAGTTGTGTAAAACCTTGCCATAACCATAGATGTCCCTCTCTTCTATATGTTGTAGTATTCATAACATGAGGGAGTCCGCCGCCGGCTGACTAATACGCTCGGCCAGTATACAAAAGCCTAAAGCTACTGTAGGGTCGGAGTGATGCCGCACATAGATGAAGTCCTATGTCAGTCATAAAATGATGTTGGGTATAAAGCAGACTTTGGCACGCACCAATCCTCAGGACAGAATGCCCCAGGAAGAACACCAGCCTGAAAAGGGTTAGGAAACGTACAATCAGTATACAGGGAAGCATCAGGTGGAAGGTGGGGGGAAAGAATATTGCAACATATGGAAGAAAAGGACCTCTAAGGTTAAGACAAGATTTTACACAACTATTCTATGTCCTTCTATTCATATGTTGCAATATTCATAACATGAGGGAGAATACCAAAGCTCATGCAGAAGAAGAATTGGAAGGAGGGTCAGTAGCACTCTCTACAAACCCCTGCAGAACAGCCCTTGGAAAACCAGCTCTAGACCTGGAAATGCCATCCAACTTATGTTTTGTGAAAGTGTGTACAGAAGACCAGGTACTTGCTTCCAATATGAAGGAGGTGTCCAGACCTTTGAAGAAAGCACCAGAAGAGGACACAGCTCTAGTGGAATGTGCCTTTACTGGGGAAGCAAGAGATTTATCATGAGACACATACAAAAGGAAATGGTTTTGGAAATCCAAGTGGAGATAGTCTGCTTGGAAACTGGCCTTCCCAGGGCCCTAGGATGATAGGAAATAAGACATAAGAAATAATCATATTTCCTAATAGCCTTGGTTTTGTCTAAATAAAATCTGAGTTGTCTATGCACATCCAAGGTGTGTAAAATTGTCTCACTAGAGGATTGTGGAGATGGGAAAAGGTGGGCAGATTAATGGACTGATTAAGTGACAACTTATTCACCCCCTTGGGCATAAAGGAAAAATTAGTGCATAAGGAGACCCTATCCCCATGGAGCAAAGTAAATGGGGAAGAGGCCATCAAGTGCCTGACGTTCTGAGAACCTTCTGCAGAGGTGATGGCCACCAGAAGAACTGTTTTCCAAGTGCAGTGCTGAAAAGAAGAAACTGCCGGTTCAAATGAGGCCAAAGTAAGTTCCCCTAGAACAAAATTTAGATCCAAAGGAGGAGGAACTGGTTTACTTGGTGGTCTGATATGAAGGACACCTTTTAGGAAAAGTTTAACTTCCAGCCTTGAAGCCAAGGGAGGTATCATGGCAGACAGGCAGATATTGCTGAAAGACGAGCTTTTACTGAACAGTATGAAAACCCACTCTTCAATAATTCACACAGGTAAGACAAAACCATTGGAACATCCACCAGCAGTGGTTGCAAGTCCTTAGAAAGACACCAGATGGAAAGCCTTTTTCATTTGGAAATATAGGATTTCCTAGTATTGGCTTTTCTGGCCTCCTGCAGAACTTGCAGCACATCCTAAGAGAAAAAGTGTCTGAAAGTGATCACCCACAGAGTTAGGGTTGACATCTGTGGATGTATTAGAGATCCCTTGTTTTGTGTGAGTAGGTCCACTCTGTGGGGTAGCATGTGATAACTACCCTTGGCTAAATGCAAAAGAAGGGGGAAAAAATGCAAAAAGAAGGGGGAACCAATGCTGTCTTGGCTAAAAGGGAGTCACTGACAGGATATTTGGTTGCTCCTGTTGGATCTTCAATAGGAGTTTTGGAAAAGCGGGAAGGGGAGAAATGCACAGAGAAACATCCCCTTTCAAGACAAGGATAGGGCGTACACCTTCCATTCCAAAGGATTGGAAACTCTGGCACAAAACTTTGGAAGTTGTCTTTTCATAGGGGAGTTGAAGAGATCTACCTGAGGTGTACCCCACTGATGGACAATGTCCAGGAATACATCCCTGTGTAACATCCATTTGTGGGACTGAGTCACGGACCTGCTCAATGCATCTGCCACAACATTTTAAGTGGAAGAAATGTAAAATGTCTGAGGGTGAGTTGACTCAGAGGCTAACTCCCAAGCTTGGAGACATACCAAAGGACTGTGGTGTTGTCTGTGAACCACTTTAGGGTACCTGGAAGAAGAGGTTTGAAAATTAGCAGAATGAAAATGAAGGTTCTCATCTCTTTTAAGTTTATGTATTCCCTCTTTTGGGAGGAAGAGCACACATCTTGAACCTTCCAGGATGCCAGGGTTGCTCCCCATCTCAGGTCTGAAGCTTCTGTGAACAGTTCCTGAGTGGCAAGGGTAGGCCTGGAATCGAGGTAACCTGCTGAATCCATCAGTCCAGTTCTTTTTTCAAGAAGGGAAGAAGGGGAATAAAACTCCAATGTATGAGCGTGTTGCATCCATATTGACCTGAGGTACCACTGTAATTTCCTCATGTGCAGCTTGGCTCTAGCCTCTAGGTAGCTAAAGCCCAAAAGATGAAGAAACTCTTGGCAGTCAGGGATGAGGGCCTGGAAGTAGGCATGGAGACAGAACCTTCTGGGGAGGCAAGGAAGCCAACATCCTGTCTGTTTGTATTCTGCATCCTAGAAAAACATGGCCTTGCGAAGGAATCACGGTAGATTTTTAATAGTTGACAGTGAATCCTAGATCCTCCAGCAGAGAGACCATGAAGAACAGATTCTCTTGAAGGGTGTCTGGAGAATGAGCCTGGAGGAGAAGATTGTAGAGATATGGGAACATTTGAATACCTCTTTAGTCTACAAAAAGGCTATGACAGGAGCTAAGCATTTTGTGAAGACCCTTGGAGCCATAGATAGCCCAAAAAGCAAGGCAGAGAATTGAAAATATGAGGAAGCAATAGCAAAGTGAAGATAATTTCTGAACAGAGGATGAGGAGGAATGTGGAGGTAAGCATCCTTAATGTCCAGAGATACCATGTAGGCCTGAGGAAGGATAAGGGGAAGTAGAGTGTTCAAGGATGGCATACAAAAAGTGGGAACCCTTCAGAAAGGTGTTTGTGACAAGTCTAGGATGGGCCTCCAGGGGCCATCTATCCTGGGGACCAGAAACATCCTGGATTAAAACCCTTTCCCTCTTTGGGAAGGTGGCACCTCCTGAATGATACCCTAAGAAAGAAAACTGAAAATGACTTGATGAAAGTAATACAGCTGTTCTTTTAGGGTTGTGGAATATCCCTGAAGGAAGGTGTAGTCTTCCACACCATGAATTATCCTTGAAGGATGATTGAGAGGACCCAAGAGTCTTGGCTGATCTGTTTCCAAGCAGGGAGAGAAAGAGAAAGACATAAGGAATGAGAGGTCTGGCTGCAAGGAAACTGGCAAAGTCACAGACTACCTGCTTGCTCAGAAAGGGCTGCTTCCGAACAGCAGGAGATAATGTTGAGAACTTGGCTGAGTGTTGCTTTCTAGAATCTCTTTTACCCTTGGAAGACTGAGTTCTGGAAGGTTTCTGTACAAAGGGGATTTTAGAGGAGTAGTTCCTTTGAAATCTGGGAACTGGGGACACAAAAATGTGTTTTCGGTCTTGTAGCTCTTTCCCCTCTTCTTGTAAAGACTTAAAAAGTTCTGCAGCAGAAGCACCCAACAAGGCCTTGTTGTCAAGGAGTGCATCCATAATTTTAGCCTTTATGTCATCTGGCAAGAGCTAAAGTCTGAGTCAGGAGTACCTTCTGAGAATCGACCTTGAAGCAGCAGCTCTGGCAGATGCCACCACTGCATCATAGCTACACTTAATTGAATGGTGTGACTTGAGCAGAAGAGTTCAGAATGGAGGATAACTGAGCCTTAGTAGGAGAGTCTGGAAATTAGCTAACTGGCATCAAAGAGAAGGACTAAAGAGCATTTTGCCATATCGGTCTGGTAGTTTATAGCTCTAAATGGCTTATTCCCCAACCTCTCCATAACTTCACACTTCTTGTCTGAGGGAAAAAGGAAGTGGAAGGCAACATTTTAGAGGTCATATCAGCAGATATAGAAATAGTTGCAGGGTCTGTAGAGGGACATTTAAACAGGAATTTGGAATCTACCTGCACCTTGTAAAACCTATCTGGCCATTTAAGGGCAGGAGGATGGGAATCAGGGCACTTAGAAGTTGCTGAAAAAGCATCTAAAAAGCTGGTAGCACAGGGAGGATCTGCAGATGGAGAAGGGGAATCTACCTGCAGAAGGTCATAACACCTTTTTTGAATTTCTGTCACCTGGGAACAATCCCATTTAAAGAACTCCATCATTTTTAACAATAGTTTCCCCATAAGTAATATCCTCCCCTGGAGGATCTGTGCCATTTGATTCTTCTTTCAGGGAAGCACATCCTAAGGGAGATGAAATTTGGGCAGAGTATGCCAATGATTCATCCCATGAAATTTGGGCAGAGTATGCCAATGATTCATCCCATGAAATCTGGGCAGAGTATGCCAATGATTCATCCCATGAAATTTGGGCAGAGTATGCCAATGATTCATCCCCAGATGAGTCATCTTCATCAGACAAAACCTCAACTGAAATCCTCTTTTGTGGAGAAACAGGAGAAAAGGAGGGAGAAGGGAGAGAGAGCCTAGTTAATTGTCTCAGGGCCATAAAGGCATTAAAGAGCCCTTGAGAAAAGGCTTGCCAATCTGCACACTGTTCTTGGGTAACAGGAGAAGCATGCTTAGTTTTCTGCAGCTTCTTTTCTGGAACATCCATGCAATGGAAGGATGAGGGATCCAATGTCTGCCTGCACTCTATAATGTTGCTCCGTACATCTTCGCAAACAATGATTTGAGGAATGCCAACCAGGTCTTCAGTAACAATGAGCCTGCCCCCCCCCCCCCATGTCCATAGCAAATGCCTGGATATCTCCCGAGGATACGCTAGTAGGATCCTTCACAGCCTTCACCTTGGTACCCATGGAAGAATCGCCTACTGACTCCGAAACAGTCTCTGGGCCAACATTGGTCTCAGGAGAGACGTCCAGATTTGGGAGAAGCAGCAGGTAAGGCAGGTCTAGATTTCTTACCCTTCTTAATAACTGGCTCACCTGAAGGTTCCGACGTACCTTCCATATCACTTGCTAAGTGCTTAAGTCACTGGCTGTCTAAAGTACAGTTTGAGGGAAGCTAGACGACTGCACAGGGTCTTGGAGACAAAGGCCTTGCAAATCGAACAGAAGGTATGGTTATAGTTAGGGCTTAGGCAAAACAGACAAAGGTTGTGGGAATTGTTATGTGGAATTTCCCTTGCATACTGACACCTGCCCTTCCTAGCTGACATGTAACCTCAACCACAACAGTAGCACACAAAACAAGAAGAAACCCCCCCCCAATGGGGCACTTATTTGGATCGGAATCCGCAACTTTGCTGACAAGCAAACAACTGGAGAAGCCGTTCTGACTGGTGGCAGAAAAGTTCTGCACCATTGGTCCTTGCCGATGTCTGCTTTATACCAGATGTCATTTTATGACCAATGCAGGACTGGATCTATATGTAACATTGCACGTATCCTACAGTAGCTTTAGACTTTTGTATACTGGTTGGACGTACAAGTCAGCCCGCGGCGGACTCTCTCATGTTATGAATACTGCAACATATGAATAGAAGGACATCAAGGAATGTAAAATGAAGCATCTGTAGAAATTCTCAATAAAACCTGGACCCCCAGCTAAACCTGGAATATTCAGGAACTATTCTAAGGCTAACCTCCTGCTATTAAGTGAGTACCTGACAAAATTTCAAACCCCCATAAATCCTGAGAATACTGTTGGCCTATGCAGAACTGTTCATAGAAACCCTGTACAAGCATGTTAATAGCTGCATAAGGGCAGCTGTACCCACCAGGAAGAAGTACAGAACTAACTCAAAAAAACAAGCCACCCTAGTGGAATCACAAAATCAACAGGCTGTATAACAGGAGGAAGAAAATCATGGCAAAAAATAGCAGGTGAAGAACCCAACAGGATAAAAGCACTCTCATCAAACTAAACAACTCAAAGGACAAATCAGGTCTACTAAAGTCAAATTTGAGGCAAGTTTGGCTTACTAGGCCAGAGATAACCACAAAGCATTCATTAGCTATGTCTGCAACCTCAAAGGCAATACACAATTGTGCGCAGAGCTCATTGTAAATGGAGCCACCTATACTGAGCCAGAAGATATACCAAACTTCCTGGCTGACAAATTCAGCTCCAACTTTACCCCTGTCTTCCCCCTCAACGTTCCGTCAGGAAATATCATCAAATACAACTCCCCCTACTATCACTAGCGAACATGTCCTTACTCCTCTCTCTAAGACCAAGAACACTGTATCAATGGTTCCAGACAATATCTCAGGATGCCTTCTAAATAGCATGAAACTGGAATTACTATTTAACTGTAGCCTCCATAGAGGCTTCGTGCCTCATGAATGGAGAAAGACAACAGTCATCCCTCTGCACAAAGTTGGAAAATCTACATACCCTGGTAACTACATACCCACAAGTCTCACTATTTTTTTATGTGAAGCCATGGAAAGAATTATCATGGAGATGATCAACAGAGACATAGTAAACCTCCAGACACTGAACCCAACCCAGTTTGGTTTAGTCAAGGGCAGATGATACCTACTCAACCTGGTGGACTTTGGGAAGGCCACTAAAGCAATGTATGACGGCAAAATCGTTCACAATTCCTACCTTGACCTGGCCAAGGCATTTGACACAATACCCCACTTGGACATCGTTGGCAAACTCAAGAGGTTAGGTACCAACCTGTATGTCACCTGCTGGATAGCCAATTGGTTCACAGACAGGACCCAGGAAGTTAGAATTGGGGAGTCCACCTCTACAAAGAGGTCAGTCACAAGTGGTGTCCCTCAGGGATCAGTCCTTGGACAGCTCCTTTTTGGCATTTACTTCTCAGAAGTCAAGTCCAATGTCAGTGGTATCTGGCTTACTAAATTTGCAGATGATTCAAATTAAATCTCACACTGACACAAATGTTCTCCAGGACGGGCTGACACAGACAAACAACTAGTAATCAGAGTCGTGGACTAAAACTAAATGCCAATAATTGCATAACAGGATCCTTTGGGAAGTCATCCATCCCTGGTAACTATCATATTGATAACACACCCCTTAGGGTTGACCCAGTAGTCAGGGACTTAGGGACACACACAGATAGTAATCTAGCCTTTGACCACCCCATGTCTACAGTGGTGAGGAACAGAGGTTCCTGACTAAAAGAATACAAGGCGTAAGTAAACTGTCCTATGCAGACCACCTCAAGGCCCTATCCCTGTATTCTATTTCCTACAGGCTTTTGAGGGGATATCTACACTTGGCATACAGGGCACTGTCAGACCCTACTCTGACGGACCTCCTGCATATCCATAAAACAAACAGCACCACAGTTACCCTTTCTAAAGACTTAAAACCTTGCCTGTGATATAAACAGGACCTGCTGGAGAGATGGGTACGTATCCCAGAGACTACTGCATCTATGGAACAGATTCCCCATCCATGTGAAGCAGAGTTCCTCCCTAAACCAATTCAAGAGCAACTTGGACAAGTGGATGGGAAACAGGAAATCCATCCCTGGTTTGCCACCTATGTCTCTAATGGACACAGGTAACCTGTAAATGGTTAATCTCTCAGGCCCATGCTTACACTTATCAAGGGTATCAGAAATTGTCAGAGATTTGGGATGCATGGCAAGGCTTAAACAGGCCCTTGTGGTCCTTAGCCTAGTAAACCGCTATGAACCTATGAATCTATGTATCACATAAAGCCTTCATCATAACAACGTCTAGTATGAAGCTGAGTAAATTGTGGCAAGTGTGGGGTAACTCTCTCTAAATCATCAGTTGGACATTAAAATACGTTTTAAAAGGGTTCTTGTCCTATAACATATGCAACATCACAAGTGGCCTGTTCAAAAATTTGGAATTTCATGTTGCATTTCCTAGCTTACTTTGAAAAAACTACCACCAACTATCCTCTATCTTCAGTTCGTTAGGTACATGACAAAAAGTAACATTTTCAAAATGGAGGAATATTCTCAATCTCATGAACTGCAGATGGAAGGAGTCAGGGAAATGATATTTACGGTAGGTGACTGGTACAAAGGATAACTCATTTAAGAGTGCAATGTTGTAATGCAAAGATGAGGACTCTCAATAAAAAGAAGAAGAAATTGGGTAGAAGTAGTACAGATAACAAGAATAAAATACAGGCAAGAGAACATGGGTTGAGGAGTCTAGTCAACCTTTTTGCAAGATGTAGCTGAAAGCCCTCCAGGTGTAGCTTCTCTAAGCCACTGAGGACCTGATAGCTTTGTGCCCCCCCCCCCCCACTTGTGGGAGCAAGGAATCCTCTCATTCCAGCTAAAAGCAAAGAAACCTCTAACCAGCAATCATCCAAAAATAGACTGCAGCCCCTGGTTTAACTCCAGGTAACTTTTTGTTGCCGCTTGTGTAGTAGCCACTGAGGACCTGATCACTTTGGGCCCCCCACTTGTGTGAGCAAGGAATCCTTTCACTCCAGCTAAAAGCAAAGAAAACTCTAACCAGCAATCATCCAAAAATAGACTGCAGCCCCTGGTTTAACTCCAGGAATCTTGTTGTTGCTGCTTGTGTAGTGTAGGTGCCAACTTTTGTAACTACTGTTATGCCTTGTTAAAATCTGTTACAGTCAGCTAGAGTGCATATCCCAGGGGCAATAGCTGCAACCTTTTTCCTCTTTGCCCACCCCCACCTCTTTCATTCCATTTCACTGTTGATAATTTGTTACATGTGAAGGTATTTATCCCCTCTCAATAGTCATAGCCTTCAGTCTCTCCTCCTCAATACTTGTTCTTCACTAAACACCAAACAGAGGTGCAAAGTCTCCAGCTGCTTTTATCTTTAGCTACATTGTGTGCAGCAAACAATGAGCAAAGTAGAATACAAATATAAAAGAGAATAAAATCTACCATTGCAGACTAGTAAGCAGCATACACCTTCCACCTGTGGTGTATTCCTACACATAGTTTTTCTTGGAGAAACCTTCCAGTCCTTGAACAAGGGTTCCTGTATGTTTACCTTATTTCCTTGGCTGTCCTTGATAATTAGCTAGGTTTAGCAGAGTGCCTTGGATTCTCCCCTGCTACTTTAAATTCCAATTGAAGGTTTCCCTCCCTTCCCCCACCCCCAAGTGATTGCTCAGGTACAACAAACCAAAGGTTTTAAAACCCCTGGATGGATGCCATATTTGCTCTAATTGCAGCTGAAAGCCCTCCAGGGGTAGCATCTCTAGTAAGTGATAGTATTATTTTTCTTTTTTTCAGTGTTGTACTCCACACTGTAAACTCACTGTCCCTGCATAGAGTAGTACAGTAATTTCTCTCTAAGGTAGCTTTCCAGTTATTTTTTATTTTTGCTGGTATAGTTTATATTTGGATATTAGAAGCTTATGTTTTTGTTTTTGCTTGCTCCCAGTTTCAGTAAACCTGATTCAGAGTTCCTCTAAATGATAGTTTAGACTACTTTATAATGTCACAGTACTACTAGCTTAAAAGTGATTCCAATAGCTTCTTTCAAACATAAGGGCATGAACATAAGCTACTTTATTAATTGTGTCTTCATGTAAAGCTTTTTTGTTTGTTTAATTGTCATAACTACCTGCTATGTGCGAACTCTCTCTTTCTCTCCTCCACGTTTGTCTCTCTTTCTCCCTAAAGTACCCTGCTCCCAATTGTGCTGTTCCTGATATGGTCTCTAAGAACCTAACTACCTACCTGGTGACAAAGGACCATATCGAAACACCTGCAGTCTCATCTAACAGCCTTATTTTCCCTGCACCCTCTCTCAAGGAAGCAAGAAAGTATGTGGTTGTCTAAGTCCTGCTTGTAAAGCTGACTACCGTCTACTATTGCTTCAGAGGTTCTAAAGTACGCTACGAGCCTGAACAGCCAGCAGCCTTTACCCCCCCTCCTGTCTACCCTGTATCCAACAAACCTTTTCTACTTTATAATAAACCCCTTTACTAGCTATCACTCCTTCCCTAGTACTACACCAGCTAGCTCCCTTACATACTTATCTGCAATACTAGATCTGCCCACTAGGTGGCACCCTTATCCCATCCTTTATCTCCTGCTTATCCCTCTGTATTTCTTCTGTAATTACACATCTCAAGTCCTAGACCTGCTCTTATTTTCTCACTTACCCTTTACTTCAACTGTCTACACCCACCTTTTTTTTTCTCATAGACTTCTGTTTTATCTCTGATCTTTCCCACTCCTGACTTGCCTAACTTTCCTTCAGTTACTAGCATTTCTGATAGTTTCTTCTCTAGCTTCTCCTTCACTTGTCTCTACCTGCTCCGTTCGCCCTGCGGGCTCACTCCGCTCCCCTACCCTACCCCCAAATCTCACCCACCTCAGGGGTTCTACTCTTATACCATCTAACCACACACCTTCCCTCTTCCACCAATCACAAACCCTTCACCATTGGCCACTTAACTCCAATTCCCTCCTTTCACTTACCACTCTCCCTATCTCTCCCACCACACCCTCCACCTATTCCTTTCCACACCAATTATACCTCTGAGCCTATAACAGCAACCTAACAACTTACCCTTCCAGATGTATAAGCTACCCACCCCAGCCCTCTTACAGAGGTTACTCATACTTACACTTCTACCACCTCTAACTTTAGCTTACCTGCTAACCTCCTATGAACACCCATTATATCCACACCTTCTCTACCTCAATAAGCTATCTACCTCACCTTCTCTACCTATTTTCACTAACCATGTTAACATAACATCTACACCCAGCTATCTACTAGCAAAATACCATAGGGTAACCCACATTAGATTGCCCCAGTGGCGGCTGGTGACTTCAAATCAAAGGGGGGCTGCAGGAGACAGCTGGATGGGTGTGGCCAACAAGATGGGGTGTGGCCAGCAAGACGGGGCGTGGCCAACAAGACGGGGTGGCTATGGTGCAATGGGATCAATGCTTCACATACTTATTTACATGAAATAAATGCTCAGTCAGTATGGCTCATGCTGAATAGTCTACACAGCACACAGTGTTACATACACACATTGCTTTGAACACTTACCTCTGCGGTATACTGCAAACAGTACTTCATACTCGGACTCCGTTGCTAGCATTCTCTCTTTCACTATGCTCAAAACCACAAAAACTGGTATTTTAAATACACTGCTTCCCTGTTTGCCAACAAGCTATCACTATGAGAGTCCAACCCAAAACAAAAATGAAGTGTAGAAGAAAACAATATTTCAATGCCTTGGCTACATGACAGCTTACTTAATATCTAGATGGGAATCAAAGGCTGTGATGCATAAAAAAAATAATTACTGGAATGCCAGTAAAAAAAATAAAGTATAAAAAAAACAAGCAGCCAACAAAATCCTTTTTCTGAATACACAAAATCAACAGTATAAAAATGACAGAAAAACAGAACATTCTGCAAAACAAAGGACAGATTAAAAGCCATGACTGTACTTGTGTCTACCTTGGATACTCTAAGTGCTCCTTGCCTGGACACATCTAAAGTCACTACATGGGGGTACAAGTTACAACAAGTATGTGCTTAATTTGAAGCGTCTCCAGCTGATGGCCCTGAGCCCCTGACACATTTCATATACTCTCAACCTCAGAGCAAGAAATCTGGATAAGGCCATAAATAAAAGTAGGACAAAGGTCCAAAAAATAGACAATTTTTAAATGCTGCTCTTACAAACTTAGAAAGAGCAGTAGGTCTTGCATCAGTATGACTTTTCTGTAGGGTATGAAATCTGAAACTCAAAAACACCTGTCAGTGAACCTAAGAATATTGCAGAAATGCTCATCACTGTTGCTTAGTTTTCCAATTTGTAAACACAGCATTTATACCTACTCTGTCTGTGCATATCAGGTATCCAATGTACTCCATCTTACTTCTCACAAATACACAAGTCCTGCCAAACCACAGAGTGATGGTTTAAAGTGAGCAAATGACAAGAGTTATTCACCCTGGCAACCATAACCCCCATCCATAAGTTGCAGTCTGACATCTGATGGCTATATAATATTATTTCATAGCCACAATCCACTCAAACAATTGACCACACGTTTTCAGGTTGTGCCATGCAAATTACAAAGCTAGAAACATTGCCAAAATATCTGGTTTACCACTGCCAGCATAATTTTAAATAATAATACATATCTTATTACACTATTCCTGCCATCTCAGCTGTCCTCACAAATCAAACAGACAATATCTGGTTGATGACTGCTAGCATCATTGCAAGGATAATAACAAAATCTGTCTTTCCACATCATTCCATTCATCTCAACATACACTAGTCTGGGAGCTGTGCATCCACAAGGTTAATGACACAATCTAGCAATTGGTTATGTTTTAAAAAGGAGTTTTTACAGTATTTGTGACCAAAATGCCGTGGTTCACTTTCTTCATCTGCATCCTGCCTTTGCTCCCCACAAAATGTGATTCATGAAAACTGACTGACATTAACTCATATGAAAAATGCCTGCCAGTAAGAAACAGTACATTTGTTTAAAACACAGTATGGAGAAGATTATATGTCAAAAGGAAAACAACTTTTTCTATTTTTTTTTTTTAATGAGAGTGAGTTTACTACATAGCTCTCAACCTTTCATCTCCAAAATGAGGAACAGTCACCTTCATAATGTGGAACAAATGGGCAAAATGTGGAACACATACTAATGTGACTTACTAACAACTTCAACTAGGAAGGTCATAGGATGGTTAAAATATGCTGCTTTTAACTTATAAAGAAGATCCTTTAATGAATTAATATGATTCATTTCTATTTGCCATGGATTTCACTTAAAAATATTCTCACTGAATGTGTGATACTCTGACAGACTCTTTCAATGTGGAACTGTGAGGAACATGAACTTTTTAAGACCCCAAATGAGGTATGTTCCTCATAATGAGGTACACTTGAGAGGTATGAAGTTTACTACGCTGTTTTAAACAAAAAATAACGCTTTCTCGTGGGTTTACAATAAATTGCGTTTCAAAGACTTCACAATGGCTGTGCAGCGTTTTTAGTGTTAAATTCTACCAGTTGCTTAGTTATACAACAACACAAAGATGCTTAACATGTACATACAGCACAGACCGTTTTATGACAAAGTTATTTCTGTATTTTCTTAATGTACTACAAACTTTTAATTTTGTTTTGAACTTTCTGAAAGTCAATAATTTTGGCTCAATATTTAGCTGTTTGACCTTCTCATCTATCAATAATGTGAACTAGATGTGTATAAAGTATGGCTGTTTCAGTGCAATGTGGCATGAATTGTAGCCAAGTTACTTGCAAATGTAGCCTTGAACAACCTTAATTAACATTAAGAAATCCTCCAGGAATATCTAACTCTGAATTTGTTTGAATTACAATCTTATAATCTTACATTTAATCAATTTTAGCAATGTCCACATAGACACAATAAAAAAGAAAGGCAATCTGCTCAGCTTATTGACATATCATGCCTTTTTATCCCAGTCTGTTATAAGAAATTACACACACACACACACAAACACACACACACACACACACACACAACTTCGTAGCAAAGGATTACCATGTGATCTCCTTTTAAAATATTCTATAGCATACTTGTCTAAAATGTAGTTCTAGTGCAGACTCTGTACAGGCTCCTTGAATCATCCAGGTAAAGGATCTACAAAAAGTATCCAACATACATGGGTACACCATGCCCATCAACCAAATGACAAATAGACTCATCAATAACTTTCAAAAGCATGTGTACGCCTTGTACTTATTTCACAGTAAAACTGCCCTAGCAACACCAGCCAGCCAGGATATAAACAAACAGGTATGTGACAAAACAAACATTACAGGTAATATTAGCTCTGCAACCAACAGTGCAGCCATAACAGAGAAGGTAAATATTTAACAAGCGTGTCCATTTCCATCAATTGGGGCTCAGGCATGTTTTATGGGTACATACCTCTTAAAATGGAACCTATTTGGCACAGGAATAGGGATTGTCCTATCTGCAGTCTGTGTGACTTCATAGCTGACTATGTCCTTTAGGATGCCTAGAGTTTCCTGTCTAAAACCTATCCCTTTCTAACAACAAACAGTGAAAATTAAAGGTAAAGCAACAAAATATAAATCAAAGGGGTAATTGGCAAGGCTTAAAATGGCCCCAGAGGACAGTTAACCTAGTACTAATCTATGAAAAAGTAAATTTTATTGTCCAGAAGCTATCCTTCCTTCCCATAAAGGGTGAAAAACAGTGGTAAGAAATAAAATAAACATTTACATAAAACTTCTTACTTAGACTAGGCAACTTCACAGTAAAGCACAAGGCTGGTTTGAGTCACAGGTTACAGAAATAAAAAACCCTTCAGTTAAATTAGGTTGTCCATCTAAATTCTACTTCTGCCAATTATCTTTATGAGCTGTACTGGCAAACTCTTTGAGGCATAACCTTACATCCCCCGACCCCCACATAGCATTACATTTGGATATATAATATAAGGATGATGATATATCCTGCTACTGAAATGGCATTGAATACAGTTTTGCAGAACTGGTTCCTTTCACAGCAATTTGAACTGGGTATATTTTACAGTAGAACCTCCTCCCTTCTGCATCTCTGCAAACTTCACTGTTAAGACAACTTCTGCAAAGAATGCAGATTAGCCATTTTCTCTACCCTGAAGATGTATGACTTAGATTTGTAAAATAAAGGTATTGTGATTATGTGAGTGCATTGTGGGTGTGCAGGGAAACATGCCCCCCCCCCAACAAATAGCGTCAGTGGTCTAGTTTACTATGAGGGACTGATTAGGACACTATTTTTTGATCTGTTAATCTGGGACAACAGCAATCATTTTCATAAAATGGTATTCACCTACAAAGTGTGCATCAGTTAAGGCATTCTTGATATCACTGAGTAGAGCTTTCAGACTTAACATTTCAATCAGAGTACCTTTCTGCATTTTGCACTATCTTTCTCTGCAGTGATAACTGGTCATGAAGGTATTATATTTATTTCTTACAAAAAGAAACACTGAGTGAGTGGAAGAAAAACTATTTTCAAACAAAACCTGAGCACAAGATAAACTAGACAACAAAAGACATCTTAGGCGGAATACAAAGATTTTAAGCTATCATCACATCCTGCACTCGGTCTGTCATCACTAGGCTGGCAGCAGATGAACAGGATCCAGAATAATACGATGGCCACACATTATTTAAAACATAAGCAACAAATTACTAACTGTGATATACAAACCCTTATTGTGTACTTTCCTGCTGTTCTACAAACGTATATGAGGTAATAAAACGGCTAAATACAACATGCAGACTGCAGTGTTATCTTGTGCGGATTTTTCCAGCTGCTCATCGCATTTAATCCACATACAACTGTAGTATAATGCAAATAGAAATAGCCTAGGATTAAATTTTTTAAATATTATGCACATAATGGTACTATGATGAGATCTGCTCTATGATTCAACAGCTACCTCAACCAGAGAACGCAGTCTTTTAAAGGATAAAATACCATATCAGCTCAAATTGCTGTCACAGCAGGTATTCCAACAAGGCTAATATATTTTACCCATTACTGTTCAACATATTCAGCAATGATATGTACAAAGTCACACTAATATCCATTTTAGCACAATATGCAAACTGGACAGTCTTAATCTGCAAAACCATCTCTATTCAGGAGCTTCTCATATGTAACCTGCAAACTTTCAAGTAATAGAAGACAGTGGCTAGTAAATTTCCATCTGCTGTTAAATGTGAACAAAACCATGCTCATACTATACACCAATAAATCTACAAAAGACAAAGCCTACACTTCTCCATTAAATCATTCAGGAATACACCAAAAGAAACAGTAGATCATATCAAAGTATTGGGGGAGTGCATCTCTGCTGAGCATTCCACCACAAATAAATGAAGTGAAGTAGTTCATGAACCAAGTAAGAGAGTGAGTCCCTCATAATTTAATTTATATTTACTTACTTAATTCTGCAGCACCCTGTACTTTCTTTCTGGATCTTCTTCACTGTTCACTCCAAACGATAACCCGATAATCCCTCCAAATAGAATAGAAATGAAAAAAAAAAAATACAATGATGATCACAAACAAGACAATTGCCAAAAAAAGAAAGCTCGTTTCCTAATGGGATCCTAAACTGAACTGACTGATTCTCACACTCTTCCCAGCTCATAAAGCCCGGGAAGAGAGCGACAACCAATCAGCAGCATTTAGGCTTTAGCAAAGCAGGCACGTCATGACTGACGTGCCTGCGGACGTCGCAGTCTGAGCCCCTTCTAAGTCTATGCGGTTTGGAACCGCTGCCGCATAGACTTCTGGGCATCACAATGATGCCTTATGTGCTCCTCCGGGCTGCAAACAAAAAAAAAAAAAAAAAAAGCTGTTTAGAACAGCGGCCAGCCTTGAAGTAAAATCTTGCGCATGCGCATACTTTCGAGTCGCGGACTTGAAATTTAAAGTAAAAAAAGAGATTTCTTTTTTTTTTTTAATTTAATGATTAAATTAAAACATAGACAAGACCAAAAACAACTGAGGGGGCTGCAGTCCGGCAGTCCGATGCCACGAGCCGCCCCTGACTCTCCCAATCCCATAAAATCTCTACCTCTATATAGTAAATTCCCAAATCCTAGACCTCAAACACTACTCTTCTCTTTAAAAGATGGAGACATTCACCCAAACCCAGGCCCAACAACTGCTACTACCACTAACCTCCTCAACCCCAACCCCTCTACTATCCATTCCCTTACCAAACCACCTAACTCACTCTTATTACCTCACCTCAACATACGTAGCATTAATAACAAAGTTGCACAACTCCATGCCCTCTTGGAAGTCTACTCCTTTGACATTCTTTGTTTAACAGAAACTTGGTTAAAACCTGTAACTAAAGACAATGAAGTCATCCCACCCGGTTATAATATTTTGCGACATGACTGTGCAACCAAAAAGGGTGGTGGTGTAGCTATCCTATTTAAATCTGGGTTACAGATTACTACCTATGACTATAAACCACCTCAAGACTCCAACGCTGAAATTCTTATTACCAAGCTTCAACTTAGCACATTCAAATCCATCTATATTATCTGTATCTATCTTCCTCCTGGTAATAACATTGCCACCATATAAAATATCCTTTGTTGGTTATCCCAAAATTTACCCCAAGAAACTATAATCCTAGGTGATTTTAACATTGATTGGAAGTGTTGTAGCAGTAGCCACCCTACCAGCCATATTAACCTTTTTGTTTTTTCTCAAACCATTACCTCCCCTACCAGGATAAACAAGCCTAATAATAAAGAAAGTACCTTAGATTGGATTCTCATAAATAATCATCCCCAGACATATGAAGCTGGAACCCTCCCTGATGATGTAAGTGACCACTCACTAACCTACATCATCAGACTTAAATCCAATCTACCTAATCCAACTATATCTAGGACAATTAGAACCAACAAAAACTTCAACCCCGATCTCTTCCAGAGAGAACTAAGAGCATGTAACTGGTCTCCCTTAAAATACCTCACACTGGAGGAAGCTGTTAATTACTTTAATTCTAACTTCCTAGCCATACTAGACCACCATGCACCAACCCACTCTATTAGAATGAGAACTAAATCTGCCCCATGGCTTTCAAAAGAAACCAGGCAAAAAATCCATTTCAGAAATAAATACTGGAATAAATCTCATTTAACTAAAAACCCAGTAGCAGCAAAATAAAGGTACAGGTACTCCACGACAATCGAAGCCAACCAGTCTTACGAAAAAATCCTTTATTAAGAACAATGGAACAGTAAGCGCTTTCGCGTCTACAATGGACGCTTCATCAGACTTGAATAAAAACTTAAAAAGCAGTTCCCTTAAAATACTCTACAGCATAGTCACATGGACCAATAGCTGTTTAACCACAATTATAATAGTATCTCACCTGTGAGGTGTATGTGATTATACATTGCATAAAATCCTTGCAAATTCAATGAACTTAGCTAAAAAGTAGCTAAAAAATAGACTTAGCTAAAAACACACATCAAAAGCAACATGAAAGTAATAATGTAAATAAATAAACATAAAAATCAATCGTGTTTAAGGGCACGATCACTAAGGAAAGGTTTAATAGTAACTCTTTCATTGAGGCCATGCCCAACATCTGCTTGCAGTCTAATGATCCATTTGTTCTCTTCCTTTTCAGTGAAATTCCCTACGTTCCCTAGTCTCATGGAGGTATGAATCAACTCCAGTGCTAAAAACTCAAAACTGTGTTTAGTGCCTTTCAATAGAACGTGCCTCGCTAACGCATTAGTTTCATTTTCTTTGTTAATGCAAGAATGCATTTCTACATAGGGATAGATTGTTGATTTAATCAAGGAAGCATTAGTCATTGAACAAACTTTGTCTACCTGCCTCTCACATGAACAACTTACTGAGTTTTTTTCCGACTTATCGGCTTCAGTAGCAGCAACAGATAATAGGCTGTTACTACTGAAGAAAAAGAAGCTTGAGCATGACTGCGTTGATTTTTCGCGTGAGAACGTCTTCTCTTGGCTGAGGGAATCCACCCGTTCGCATTCTACAGCAACTACGAGTATACCAGCCATCAATAGATTGGATGGCAACAATTCAGCACTCCCCAACACTTTTGCCCTTCCAGCTTCGCGCTCATCCATCAACGAATTAGTTGAGGCACAGGAAGGTCGTATAATTACTATTCTTAACGCTGGAACTACACAAAACATTCCAACGATGTATACAGCTGAACGACAGCCACAGACAGTAGAAGAGGCTTCACGCTCTTTGAATAGAGCTATTACTGCTAATGACACTCCTATGGAAGGTCAGCTAGCCTCCGACAGCAATGAGAGTTCAACGCAGACCCCAGCAGACAACGTACCAGTTGTTAGAAGGAAAACTACTTTACCTTTTGCTAACACAGCTACAGATGAGAATCCAGCTTTGTCTTTCCCTTTATCGATTCAGACTATGAAAACCAGGACTTGGAGTCCTTAGAACAACACGAAGAAGCGCAAACAATCGAGCGACATAGCAGAAGGGCAGAAGAAGACACACAAAACAACATTTCAGAACTGGTAATTAATTTATCCAGTTACGTATTAACAAATGTTGAAAAGAGGGTTTTGAATAAGGGTTTATCTTTTGTTCCATCTCAGGGATTGGACATCAGTGCCTTAATTGTAGAGTTGAAACTTTTTACTAGGAGTTTGAATTTGCATTTACAGTTTAGTAATGGCGCACACACTACAGCATTTGCTGGTATGTTTAGGAGACCTTCAACTTTTATACCAGAGTCATATCCCTTAGTGGATAGTTTTGAGAGAGTCTGTATTAATGATTCTATAACTTGTGCTCGAAAGAGGGTTTTAAATCAGAGTTTCATAGTTTAAATTCCTTGGAAAGGACAGCTTTAAAAACCCTCCAGGATAATGATAAAATTGTGATTAGACCCGCTGATAAAGGCGGAGCAATAGTAGTTTTAGATTCAGATTATTATCATGACACAATGTGTTCAATGTTATCAGAAGCAGTAACATATCAGGTTATAAATGGTATACAGTTGAATAAAATTATTGGCGATGTGCATACAGAAATTTATGAGCTACTGATTAACAATCTCATTGATGCTGATTTATATTAAGTATTTTCTTGTAGAAAAGCCACTGGTACCAGTGATTAGAGGTCTACCAAAGGTACATAAAACTTTGAATAACCCTACTTTTAGACCCATTGTTTCAGGAAGGGGTTGGCTAACTGAGAGCATCTCTATTTATATAGAGAAGCAACTTAGACCAGTGGTAGATTCAACGCCCTCTATTCTGAGAGTCACTCAACAATTTTTAGAAACTTTATCTAGTAGTAACGAGAACATTAGTTTTACTGAAGCAGAATATATGGTAACCCTGGATGTTCAATCCTTGTTCACCAGCATACCTAATGATATAGGCATAGACTTTTTGAGGTTGTTTCTCTTAGGTAAGGGTTTTAGTAATACCAAGATTATGAGATTAACCTCCTTGATGGAACTGGTGCTAGAGAACAATGTGTTCATTTATAACAGCAAGTACTATTTGCAAACCATGGGAGTAGCCATGGGCACGGCATGTGCCAACTCATATGCCAATCTGGTTCTAGCATATTGGGAATCCACATACATTCTCTCCAATAATACTTATTCCAGGAACATCAGATACTACAAACGTTTTGTAGATGACCTGATTTTTATCTGGGAAGGTGAACAGCAGACTTTGATTGAATTTTTGTCTTATATCAATAGTACTACTACCTTTTTGAGACTAAATGGGGAGTGGTCACGGAGCTGTATTAGTTTCTTAGATGTAACTTTGAGAAAGAGAGACGGCATGCTAGATACTGAAATCTTTAGGAAGCCTTGTAGAAAGAATGCATTTCTACATAGGGATAGCATGCATCCACCTCACATACATAAAAATATAGTGAACAGCAAACAGCTATGAGATGCTCTCGCTTAACCAGTAGCAACACGGACTTTGAAGTAGCTATAACCAACCTGCAGGATGAATTTAAAAATAGGGGTTATCATGACAGAGATTTATTAAATTTAGAATCTGTTGAACGTGAAGGGAAGGCTAAACCCTATGTACACAAGAGCCCCAATACAGATCTGGAAGTGGATGGAGCTCTCACAAATAAGAAAAGAATGGTTATTACTTACACTGATAGGAATAGAAAGATCACAGATGTCATCAAGAAGAATTGGGGGATTCTATTATTAGATGAGAGGCTGAAAACCATCTTGGGCATTCACCCCAGCTTCTCTTATAAGAAGAGTAGAAACTTGAAAGACATGCTGTGTTATGAGAGTGAGAAGGACAGTAGACCTCAATCAGCTAGGAAAGGCACTTTCCCATGTCGTAATTGCAATCACTGTTCTTTTATTTCGAAGAATGTTAGGTTTGAACATCCGGACACTAAGAAGGTTTATGAGTTCAACCATTATGCAGATTGCAGGACTCGAAACCTGGTATACCTAGCGGTATGCCAAACATGCACTATGTTCTACGTAGGGAAGACTAATAGGACCCTTAGGGAGAGGATCAGGGAGCATTTATATGCCATTAACAAAGAAAATGAAACTAATGCGTTAGCGAGGCACGTTCTATTGAAAGGCACTAAACACAGTTTTGAGTTTTTAGCACTGGAGTTGATTCATACCTCCATGAGACTAGGGAACGTAGGGAATTTCACTGAAAAGGAAGAGAACAAATGGATCATTAGACTGCAAGCAGATGTTGGGCATGGCCTCAATGAAAGAGTTACTATTAAACCTTTCCTTAGAGATCGTGCCCTTAAACACAACTGATTTTTATGTTTATTTATTTACATTATTACTTTCATGTTGCTTTTGATGTGTGTTTTTAGCTAAGTCTATTTTTTAGCTACTTTTTAGCTAAGTTCATTGAATTTGCAAGGTTTTTATGCAATGTATAATCACATATACTATTATAATTGTGGTTAAACAGCTATTGGTCCATGTGACTATGCTGTAGAGTATGTTAAGGGAACTGCTTTTTAAGTTTTTATTCAAGTCTGATGAAGCGTCCATTGTAGACGCGAAAGGGCTTACTGTTCCATTGTTCTTAATAAAGGATTTTTTCGTAAGACTGGTTGGCTTCGATTGTCGTGGAGTACCTATACCTTTATTTTGCTGTTTACTTGTTTGGTCTTACAGGTACCTTACCCAAGGAAGTATCGATATATTTTTGTTAAAAACCCAGTAGACCAACAAAACTTCAGACAGCTGAGAAATGAAACTAAAAAAGCTATACTGTCTGACAAAAGAAACTACTACCTACAATTCCAGCAGACTCACCATAATAAACCACAAAAGTTCTGTGCGAGTATTAATCAATTATTACACCCAGGTCAATCCATCACACCAAACCCACAAGGCAAAGACCAGGAGAATCCCAAGCAGACTGCTAATGCCTTTAATACTTTTTTCACTGAGGTAATTCAAACTCTTGCCAGTCAGTTATCTACTCAGAACTTAACTATATCCAACTCTAACTCTAACTCATCCCCCCTCCATTTCTCTTCCAACCAGTCCCAACAACATATATTCTTACCCTTATCCAAAAACTGAAACCGTGCACTCCTTCAGCAGACCAACTATCCACTGAATATCTACAAAAGGCAGCCAAATCCATCGCCTATCCCATTTCCATTCGCATCAATAGAACCATCAGTGAAGGACACATCCCTAAAATCTGGAAAGTATTCCATATTATCCCCCTTCACAAGGGTGGTAACTCTATTGAACTCTCCAATTATAGTCCCATAGCCCTACTTTCTCCCTTGGCAAAGATCATGGAAAAATGCATCCACAAACAATTGGTAGACCACCTAATCCAAAATAACTTACTTTCAAACTCTCAACATGGTTTCAGACCTTCCACAGCACTACTACTGCCCTCCTTTCCTTTACTGACTGTATTAACAAAAAATATAACCTCAATATGCTTTCCTCTGCACTGTTTATAGATCTGTCTAAGGCATTCAATATGGTAAATCACCAGATACTTATAAATATCCTCAAATCCCTGTCACTAGATGCACTAGCTATAAAATGGTTCCAGTCGTACTTAGATAACAGACAACAGGCTGTACTTTGGCATAACATTCTATCTACCCATCTGCCCATTAACATTGGTGTTCCTCAAGGGGTCCATCTTAGGACCTCTCTTGTTTTCTATATTTATCAACGAACTTCACCTAGCAATCCCCCAAGCTACATGCATACAATATGCAGATGGTTCCACACTTATATGCTCAGCCACATCTATATCTGAACTTCACTCCCTTACCCAAAATGTGTTTAACACAAACAATGGTTTACACAGCGCTGTCTCCTTCTGACCCCCCAAAAAACTAAACTCTTCCTTTTTACTCCTACTTGTAAGTCCCCCTAATAGAGTTCACAGTAACATCCAATAATGGTACTCTCATATCCCCAGATCCAACTACCACACTACTAGGTATCACCACAGATAACAACCTTAACTTCAACACCCATATTAACAATACTCTAAAATCTGGTAATAGAAAACTAGGCTCTCACTACAGGATCAAACCCTTCCTCTCTCCTGCAGCTAGAATAACTGTTGCTCACAACCATCTAATTTCTAGTCTCCTCTATGCCTCACCCATATATACTAATCTCTCTAAAAACAACCTTAATAAAATGGAAAACTCATACAATAACACAGCCAGATTTGCTACAGGTAACCCTTTCAGAACCCACCACTGTTTTAATCTAAAGCAGCTAGGATGGCTTGAATTACAAAATCATCTTAAATTCCACCAACTGACTATTGCCCATAAAACCCTTTACCAACCTACCAATACCCCTATACTATCTACCCTCATTACCCCCTACAACAATCTAAAGACCTTACGATCATCACATAAACTTCTTGTAAATATTTGTAAATCAAACAACAGGGCTGGGGACTCTTTTCTCCAATACTGTTGGAAAATACTGGAACATTCTTCCTAACAAACTTTCCTCTCTTCCCTCTATATCACTCTTTAAAACCAAACTGAAACTTTTACTCAGAACACACTGGTTGTGCCCTTGTACTAAACCTGACTGATCAACTAGCTCTTCTTACTTGGTTCAACCTACCCTCCTCTTCTCAGTAATCAAGTTCCTTTTCTTAATAACAACTTACCTTGTCCTTCTATACTACTACTTACATCTTCAGAATCTCATTAAGGAGATTACTTTTACTAATATATTATATAATTTCAGCTCCTACTTTTTCTTTATGACTACTTGTATACTAATATAGTGTATAATTCAGCTGCCATCTTTTTCTTTATGATGTATTGCAACTACATTTTGTATTGTACTAATTGTATCTGTATATTTTGCACTATGTTATGAACGAATGACCTCTTTGATTATTCTCTGTACTGCACATGCAATGTTCATTGTATACATTAATTTTTGTATATGTGATTTTGTTTGTTTCCTCGGAGCTTATCTCCCCGGGTCTCTACTGAAAATGGACATATATCCAGTTAGACTATCCTAGTTAACAAATGTAAAATAAAATAAATAAATAAAATGTAAAATCTACAAGCCTTACTTAAGGTCAAGAACTTACAACACAACACTGAGCAGGTCAGTCAACCAACCAACATGCTGAACATGAAACAAAAAAGGCTTCAGAGAAGACATACCAAAATGTTCTGGGTACTCGCAGAATATGTTACACATTATGGAAAGACCATCTGCAGGTGTAAAGATGCCAAAATGCAGGTTGCCTGCTGAGTGCTGCCCTTTTAATGGCATATACCCCTCCCCTTTCACAAGTGTAAGAGCCACTTTAATAATATTATGTGGACAATGACAAAGTGCATAGTACTTTCAAAAAACTAACAGACAATTTCTTTATCCTCTTACTTCTTGTTTCATTTGCATTCTCTGTTGTCATAAGATTTGCATCTACTTCTCCCCGATGGGCTACAAGGCATTCTGGATTAAATGTCCATGTCTGACCACTAAAGGCTATTCTTAAATCTCCATCATGGTAGACTTTAAGCACTTTTCCAACTTGTCCAAGTACCTGCAGAATAGAAGAAGCATTGTTAAGTAAAATATAAAAGTACACAAATTAATTACTTTAACAGCACAGACACAACAGTTAAAACGTCCTGCCATCAACAACTAACACAAAAGCTCAGTTTTGTTAAACACACCTTACTTTTCCATTGATATGACCTGCTCATGACAGACACACACACACACACACACACACACACACACACACACACACACACACACACACACACCTCTTTTCTCACCTCATAATGTTTAACATCTCTCCCATACAATACTTTCCTTATCGCTATTTTTATATTTAAACTTCTCCTTTATTTAATTTAAGTTAGGCATTTAACAGACCATTGACTGATAAAAAGCCTAATTATCTTTAACTACTCTTACTTCATTATTTTCTTACTTTGAGTTTTATCATCAAAAGGTGCATTTTATACATGAATTTGGCTTAATGTTACACAAATTATCTCATTTATGTTGTCTCTTTCGGCTTTTCCTGGTTAGGGGTCGACACAGCGGAACTCCGGTCTGCTAATGATTGGCAGTAGATTTTTACGTGCAGAGTTGCCGGCCCTGATGCACAACCTTCAACGAAGGTACGCCCATTCACGCATGTCTCCACGCAGAAGACGCTCTAGCTGAGAATCGAACAGGACAACAGCTTACTGTAAGGCGACAACGCTACTGCAGCACCACCACTGCAGTACACAAATTATCTCCTTTATAACATCTCTATAATGCACAGTATACCCTTAATCTTACTTATTTGTAAAGCTAATTGTAAATATATGTATACTTTAATGCATGTACATTTGTTATGTCACTATATGGTATAATTTAGTCATACCTTTCTCTTACCTTATTATTGTTACTATATATATTAAGTGCTTAGCCTGAAAATTATTAAATATGATCAGTGTTCTACTTTGGTAAACAAAACTATATCCATCTATCTGCCTTAGTAACCAAAATTAGCTAAGTTACTCTAAAAGAGTCAGATGAAGCTAACCCTAAGTAGTGCTTATGCTACCAAATATGAATATTTTACTATATGACTTATCTTAAATCACAAATAGCAGAGAAAATTGTGTTTTTGTCAAGTAAACCTGGCAGAAATACTGATTTCTAAGCTGTAATTCTCCAAATGGAATATTTATTTTCCCTTCTTTTATAATGCATCCCTGTAGAGACATACGTATTGTACTGTTCCCTGCATTACTTACATTACATACTGCAAATGTAATAGACTCATTTCATAGTCTGCAATGTAGTAATGATATAGTTAACCACTTTTCTGTAATCTGTACCTGGAACTTACTGAAAAGTGTGATCATTCACCTGACTGATGATCCTGTTTTTTTTTTTCAATATCTCTTTTTAACCCCACTGCCTTTTGACCATCAGCTTTCCCTCTTATAACTTGACACACTGGAAGAGGGGCCTTCACTCAAGCAGCCATCATGGTATTTGACCTTAGCCTGCTTCCTGTAAGCCTGTTTGAGCATGACTCCCACAATGCTATGCCCTAGGACCCCCATGCTCACTTCTGGCATACATCTATCCCCTTGAAACAGTGCTTTCACAGCTTGGTGGGCACCCTTCCTCAATCTCTATAATGAATGCTGGTACACCTAGCCTCAACTAGATATCAACTGTACAATAAATCTGTTTGCCTTCCTACCCACAAGATAGGAGAAAACACTGACAACTCACTCCAACCCTTTCCAGCCAGTTCTTCCAGTTCTGAGTTTGTTATAAAAACAGAGTTCCTCCTCTGATACCCCATCTCTGCACAAATTAAAAATTTGCCTCACTTCTCATGCTTTGAGCTGTGCACATCTCTAACCAATGCAAGTCATATCATGCACCAGACCAAGAGGCTATATTCAGGCCCTACATTTTCCAGTTTGATTGCAAGCAAAAATTTTTTTTTTGTTAAATTTATTTGATAATTATTTGCCAATTATTGCTATATAACTAATTTCTTTACTGACTTGCTTTGTATATTGTTAATTAATACGTGTTCAATATGATTGTTTAATACTGTCTATTTGTATGTATGGAGCTTTTCTCCCTCTTCTGAAAATGGGCCTCATTCCCAGTCGGACATTACCCAGTAAACAAACAAAAATAAATAAATAAATAAAAATGCAAGCATAACCTGAAAGAAAGAGAAACAAAACACTAGAATACAAAATTGAGTACTAAAAATCCATCCTCGGATGCTAATGGTGAGGTCATTCAGATACAGGCAATGGTGATGGCAATACATACCCACTGCAGAAGGCCTCCAGGGCAGTCAACTGATGTAGTGACTAGATATCTTTTAACAGGTGACTTTGGGGGTCTTCTCTAGTGGGCAGTTATTGAGATAAATTTCAGAAAGTGGAAAATTAATCCTCCTTCATGAATCAGCAAAAGACAAAGACCCCCAAAAAATGAACCTTACAGCAGTGAAGTGTCTAAGAAGTTCTGATATCTGGAATCATGGCCCAAGCAGCAATGCTCAGTGAAGATTTGAACCAACAACCAAGCGGCCTCGACACAAATGCCTGAACTGAGACATTTTGACAAAAAAGCAGTAGAAGCAGCTATATCTCAGGTGGTGTCATCTTTAACAGCATTTCCAATGAGTGGTATGCTACTTAAAAACAAACAAAAACTACTTAATTGCTTGCGTAGCCACCGCAAGAACTTGTCTATGTAAAATAAAGCAGACAATCGGCTAGTCACTTTTCCTGAATTTGTGCATCCCTTTCAAGTAGAACCTGAGCAGGCCGTGTACATCCAAGGTATCAGCACCACTCTCTTTACTGGAATCTGTCCCCTATGAAGAAAACATGACTAATGGACCTAGTTAAGTACAGTTCTGAAATAAGAAGTTATGTACTCACCATAACGTTCCATTTGAGTAGGTGGCTTCATTTGTCTGCAACCTGTGGGTCTTGGATCCGATATTGGATCCGAGCCGGCAACTTGTTTCATAGCCAATGGATCCGAGCTCCTAGCTACTCCCCTCACCCATAATCCCCTGCCAACCCTCCATGACCTCATATCAAGTTTGCCCCTCTATAGATACCCAAAAGAGGTATTCCAATAAACAGCCTGAAGGCCAGGGGGAAGGAGGGGGGGATGGTTGCAGACAAATGAAGCCACCTACTCAGATGGAACGTTATGGTGAGTACATAACTTCTTAATCTGAAGTAGGGACTTCATTTGTCAGCAACCTGTGGGACACAGTCCCCAGCTACCTGAATCTTGGGCAGCCATCATGGAAGGATATTGCGGAGCACCGCGGAGTCAAAGGATACTCTCCCTCTAGAAATTACGTCCAGTTTGTAGTGGTTAATAAAGGTATGAGATGAGGCCCAAGTGGCTGCCGAACAAATATCATCCAACGGAACTCTAGATTTGAAGGCAGCAGAAGTAGAGATAGAACGAGTGGAATGTGCACGAACTCCTCCAGGTGCGGGTCTCCCAGAAGCTTGGTACGCTAAAAGAATACATTGGGAAATCCAGCGTGACAAGGTGATTTTTGAGACTGCTTTCCCCAAATTGAATTTGGCAAAGGAAATGAACAGCTGGTCGGATTGCCTGTGACCAGCAGTCCTAAGAGTATAAAAACATAGCTGCCTATGAATATTTGAGTGCAGCTTGTACTCTCCTTTATTCTGATATTTAGGAAAGAAGACAGGTAGATTTATGGATTGATTTATATTGGTTTCTGATGCTATTTTGGGAAGGAAGGAGGGATTGGTCCTGAGGTACACTCTGTCCGGATGAAAAATCAAGTAAGGAGGCTTCACAGAAAGGGCTTGAAGTTCCGAAACTCTTTTCGCTGAAGTAATGGCTACAAGGAATGCTGTTTTCCAGGACAAGTATTTGAGATCCACTGAAGCAGCAAGCTCAAATGGGGGAGCAGTTAGGGCTTGAAGAACTAGTGAAAGATCCCAAGGGGGTACGGCTTCTTTGATAGGGGGTCTGAGCAGAAAAGTACCCTTGAGAAAGGTTTTACACAATTTGGCCGACATCAAGGGCCCTGTGTCATGTCCCACATGGTAATGGGAGATGGCCGCCAATTGTACTTTGACGGTTGAGCAACTAGCACCTTCCTGAAAGAGTCCGGTTAGGAAGTCTAGTATGGATGGAAGAGGGGCAGTAAAGGGATCTAGATTATGATGCTCCGCCAAGACGGAAAAACTTTTCCATTTACTGTGGTACACTTTCCTGGTGGAAGGTTTATGCGCTGCCACGAGGATGGCTTTGACTGGTGAAGAGATCCCGGGAGTCCTAACTAGGAGTGGAACTGGAGCAACCAAGCTGTCAGCTTCAGACTGTCCAGATTTGGGGTCGACAAGCCAGATGGATGGGAGATTAGATCCGGACTGGGATCCAGAATCTAGGGGGGATTCACTAGGTGAGACCACAGGTAAGGGAACCAAGTTTGCCGAGGCCAGAATGGGGCAATGAGGATCATCCTACTCCCCAACCATGAGGCTTTCTGTAGGAGCTGTAGCATCAGGGGTAGAGGAGGATAGGCATAAAGTAGACCGGGCGGCCAAGCATGCACCAGAGCATCTCTTGGAGTTTCCCCTGGAGGGGGAATCAGAGCGAAGAAATTGTCGCATTTGGTGTTTGAGGGAGAGGCAAAGAGATCGCAGCAGGGTTGCCCCCATATTGCGAATATCTGCTTCGCTACTAGTGGGTTGAGAGACCACTCGTAAGGGGAAAGAATGGTTCGGCTGAGTTTGTCCGCTAGGATGTTGGCCCGCCCCGGAATGTGCATTGCAATCAGAAAGCAGTTGGTGGAAATCGCCCATTCCCACACTCTCATGGCTTCACGGCATAGAGGGTAGGACCTGGTTCCCCCCTGTTTGTTGATGTACCAGACAACAGACATGTTGTCTGACTGAATTGCAATAGTTCCTACGGGGAGGAGATTCTGAAGTGCTTGCAACGCATACAGCACCGCTCTCATCTCCAGAACGTTGATATGCAGGGAGGTCTCTGTATCACTTTACGTGCCTTGGACTGTCCTGCCTGAATAATGCCCCCCCCCCATCCGAGGCGGGAGGTGTCTGTGGTCACCGTGGCGAGAGGGGGAGGAGTGCAGAAGGGTCAGCCCGTATGGAGATCCAGAGCATGAAGCCACCATAACAGGGCCCTCCTGCAAGCCTTGCTGATAGCGATGGGGTGATGGAGAGGAAAAGACTGAAAGGACCATTGCACTAGAAGGGTCCACTGCAGTACCCTCATGTTTAGGCGCGCGCATGGAAGGAGCGTTATCGCTGCCGCCATGGAGCCCAGCGCCCTCAGGACCAATTCTGCCAGTGGGGCTTCTGACTGGAAGATGGCCCACACATGAAGTTGCAAATTCCGTAGTTGTTCCGAAGTCAGGAAGGCTCGTAGATCTCTGGTGTCTATTCTGGCTCCTATAAATTCTATGACTTGTGTCAGAGCAAGGGAAGATTTGCCCGCATTGATCGTGATGCCTAATTGGGGGGCTAGGCGGAGAAAGTAATCTCTGGCTGAGCAAAGTAGATGCCTTGTTGGGGCGGTCAGGAGCCAGTCGTCCAGGTACGGGAAGACCTGCATTCCCTGGAGTCTCAGGTGGGCCGCTATCACTGCTAACACCTTGGTGAACACCCTGGGGGCTGTGGTGAGGCCAAAGGGAAGGACCCTGAACTGGTAGTGACTGGCTCCCAGCCGGAAGCGGAGAAACCTCCTGGATCATCTGTCCATTAGAATGTGGTAGTACGCATCCTTGAGGTCTATAGAGCACATCCAATCGTTCTCCCGTAGGAGGGGGAGAATAGATTGAAGAGTGACCATTCGGAATATTTCCTTGGTTACCGACAGGTTCAAACGGGAAAGGTCTAGAATTGGTCTCAAGTCCCCCGTCTTTTTTTGGTACCAGAAAGAACCTGGAGTAGAACCCTAATCCGAGCTGGTCTTGGGGGATGGGCTGGATGGTTCTTTTTCCTAGCAGCTGCTGGATTTCTGCGGCTGCAGCATCCCTCTGATCGGGTGGTACATCGGGGAGGTTCCTGATTTTGGGGACATGAAGCATTGGAATTTTGTACCCTCTGGATATAATTCGAAGCACCCAGCGGTCTGATGTGATGGAATCCCATGCCGCTAGGTACTCCGAGAAGCGCCCCCCGACTGCCTCCAGAGTCGAGCAGCCGGGCAACCCTTCAGGGCTGCTGCGTGGGCCGGTCATAGAAGGATTCTCTGGACCCAAAGTTCCTCAGAGCCCCTCTGCCCCTGGGGCGGCGTCCTCCCTGTCCTCCTCTGCCACGGAAGAACTGGTTGTCCGGAGCGGGTTGGGAATGTTGCGATTTCCGGAACCACATCTTCTTCTGACCCTTTTGGTTCTTCAAAAAGGACTGCTGGGGAGCAGAGAAGCAGACTCCGACAGCAGACAACGTCTTCCCATCCTTCTCTCTCTGGACTAGCGTCTCGCGAACCGTTTTGCCAAACAGGGCAGAGCCATCGAAAGGGGCATTCACAAAGGACGCTTTAAAGGGACGCTTTAAAGGGCTCCGCAAAGTCACAATGCTGGAGCCAGGCCTGACGTCTCATGACTAGGCCCGCTCTGCTAGCTCTAGTGGCTCCCTCGGTGGCGTGGGATAATAGCCGCATAGAGGTATTAGAAATGGATCTCAGAGTGGCCATTCGGGTGGAGTACAACTGTTTGTCCTCTGTCGACATGGATTCAGGGGGGGAGGCAGCATATTCTTTGATAAGATCCCACTGCATCCTGATGACGTGTGCCATATAGTTCAGGGACCTTACCGAAAAGGTTGCTAAACTAAAAACTCGCTTCCCTAAGCGATCCATCGAGCGGGACTCCTTGCAAGGTGGATGGACCGAGGGGCTCTCCTGAGCTAGTTCCCTCTTCGTGGCTGCCACCATCAGCATGGCATCTACGGGGGGACCCTTGCTCCAGTGGGACCGGTCTGTGGGGGGGCTCAGTATCCTGTCCGGGCGTTTAGGGACTGGCTCCACGGTGTCCGGGTCCTTCCACGCCCTGGTGGTAATAAGGTCCACCAGGGGGTCGGCCGGAGGGGACACCCAAGAGGTAGACGGGCCTGCTTCGAATGCCTCCAGAAACACGGACTCGTCGGAGGAAGCCTTGGGGGCAGACCACCCACCTCTGATCCTAAGCATTTCCATGATGTCTCCAAAGGAGACATCCTCAGGGGGGGATCTTGGGGAGCCTTCCCCTTCATCCAAGTCCGTGTCCTCGGTTAAGGACTCAGGGGAGTCCACGTGCCTCCTCTTACACTTGTGCTTGCAAGGCACTTCCTCGGGGGGGCTGTCCGAGGAGGTCTCACCAGCAACATCCTGTTCCAATGAAACAGCCTGGGACATCGAAGCAGGCTGTCCCTGTGGCCGGGTGATGGAAGCCTGGCCCAGCAGAGAAGGAGTGCAGGGTGGAGCCAAGACAAGGGCCGGGGGTCCGGATGATCTCGACAGAGCCCTCTGCACTACATCGAAGGCCGAGGGGGAACCGCTCTCCCTGGGCTCCGAGAGCCAACTCCCACTCTGATCTGATGAAGGGATCGCAGCCGGCGCCGAGACCGTCGGATCCGAAGGACCAGTGTGCTCCGACCTGGACGGAGCCGATGGCACAATGAATCCCTCGGATCCGAAGCTCGGCCCACGGCTCCGAGAGGTAGGATCCGACAGACTCGAGGGCAGGGTCGGATCCGAAGTACCAAGTACTGTCGGCGCCGACCCACCCCCAGCTCTGACGCTGCCCGGCTCCGAACGCTCCGAACCCGGGAAGCAGGTCGGAGAAGGAGCAATCGGAGAAAAAAGGGTGTCGAGCTCCCCCCCCCCCCCAAAGGGGGGGGAGGCAAGAGCACTCCCATCTGCAGCTGGGCCTGGATGAACCTTTGCATCATCCGGTCATACTGTAAGTCGATCTCGATGAGGCCACCGAGGCAGGCCTGGAATGCCACCTCGATGGAGATCGGGCCTCCTCCTCCTCGGCTCCTGGGGAGAAACAAGGAGATCGGAGCCGAGGAGGAGGAGACCTAGAAGCTGTGGAGGGAGAAGCCCGCTTAGCCGGCGGGGCCGAAGCGGAGGCCTCGGCCCGCCGCTTGTGGTGCTTCTCCCTCCTGGCCTCCCTGTCCTCCGGCACTTTAACGGGAGTTTGAGTCCCGGCTGAAGGAAGGGGGGCAGGAGTGGCTACCACCACAGGCTGTGGTGGTGCCACGGGAGGAGCGGGGGCCGAGGCAGAGTCCGGGGGCAAAAGTCCCGCCAGGACCAGCCTCAACCTCCGCTCTTTCAGTGCCCTGGGTTGAACGCTGCACAGATAGTACAGCCTGAGGAGAGGTGTTCAACCCCAAGGCACCGAACACACCGAGTGTGGCCATCAGCCGGGGAGAGCTTATGGCCACACTCGGTACATTTTGAAAAAATGGCTTTTGGGGCCTCTGCCATACTGGAGGGAAAAAAGGTACTACACAAGCACACAGGCCCCAAAACACTAACACACACACACTCACTAACGACCAGCGAGGGGAGGGGAAAAAACTATATAATAAGTACAAATAATAAAGGGAACCTAACACTTACACACTGTTTTAAATCTAAAGACAGAAAAGAAGGAAGAAAATACACTTATCTTAACAAATCGCTAAGAGCTCTGAAAAATCCAGCTAGTCACAAGCGCGGTAAAGTAGATCTGGGGTCATGGAGGGTTGGCAGGGGATTATGGGTGAGGGGAGGAGCTAGGAGCTCGGATCCATTGGCTATGAAACAAGTTGCCGGCTCGGATCCGATATCGGATCCAAGACCCACAGGTTGCTGACAAATGAAGTCCCTACTTCAGATCTGCTATTTAAGGAAACTGTGGATTAGTTCTCAGGGATGAGGTGCAATCCCTGTGAAAAGAATGAGCATGGTTCCCTACAGATGAAGGACTGCAGCTTGGAGTTCCTGTAAATTTAAGTGGTGCCCACCGAGAAAAGCACCTTTCAAAAGAAAAACACACCACATCAGGCAGTTCAGACTGAGGATATACAGGTCTCTAATGAAAATACCAGGTCCTGAGCCGGGGCGGTCTGTTATCCCAGTTGAGGAAATACAAAATTCATTATAGGTTCATAGGTGGGTACTAGGCTATTGGCCCTAGGGCCTATATAAGCCTAGCCAAAAAGGTACCCTGGCTTTCGCCACCCAAGAAAATTATTTTCCTGTGCCCCTGTCAAGCAGACCCACAGAAGTGATCCCCGGGGTGAATTTCCTATTTCCCATCCAATCATCAAGATTTTTCTTGAAGAGTGCTAATGAGGAGCTCTGTTTGACATAGATAGATAGTCTGTTCCAGAGTATGGGAAGTCTCTGGGACAGGAATCTATTCCTCTAGCATGTTCCATTTATTGTGGTGACAAGGTTTACGTCCCTAGAGTGTGTAGCTCGGAGGGAGTGGGATTTCTTTAACTGGAGCATATCCAACAGCTCTGGGTTTGACATAGCTTTGCATGTTAGGCAGAGATCGCCTCAGAGTAGGCGATATGCAACGGAGTAAAGCTGCAGTTTTTTGAGACGGTCTGCGTAGGGCATCTGTTTGAGGCCAGTAATCCTCTTTGTGAGGTATTTCTGCGGTCTTTCCAGTTGTTGCAGATGTCTTGTGAGGTACATACCAAAAGGGTCATTGTACTCTATAATGGGTCTAATGAGTGATGAGTAGAGAGGAACAATGACCTTTTTTTCTAGATGAGAAACCTTTTGTGATGAGGTGTGCCACACAGAAGGATTTCCTGACCACTGTAGTGATGTGATTATAAAAGGAGAGACTACTGTCCACCTGTGTCCCAAGGTTTCTTATCACACTTTCAGTGTTACGTAGACTACCACCTATGTGGCAGTTCATGGGTACAGAGTTTTTACCAAAGGGGATGCCAATGCACTTTTTGGCACTGAGCTTGAGGCCATGGCTTTGACACCAGACATCTGTCTCAGTGAGGCCCCTTTTGTAGGATGTCCACATTGTTAGGAGTTTCGATTATGGCTTCTAGTTTGCAGTCATCTGCGAACTTAGCCAAAGACCTTCTGTGTTAGCCTGTACTTCAGAGACGTAGATACCAGACAGGAGAGGACCCAGGACTGAACCCTGTGGTACTCCACTTGTCACTGGTCTGAAGTCAGATTTGGAGTCTGCTACTTTCACAGTGTGGGTTCTGTCAGTAAGCCAGTTGGCAACCCAACTTGTGACATAGGGATTTATACCTAGTTTAGTGAGTTTATCTATAATTCCAGAGTGGGGGATGGTGTCAAAAGCCTTAGCGAGATCTAGATAGGCTGTGTAAACCACCTTACCCTCATCTATGGCTTTGGTGACTGCTTCAAAGAAGTCTATCAGGTTTAGGAGACATGTTCTGACTTTTACAAACCTGAACTGTGTGGGGTCCAGAATTTGGAGATTACCAATGTCTGTTTTTATGAGTTTCATGATGATACGTTCCATGGCCTTGCAGATCAGGCTCATCAGGCTAATGGGGCAGTAGTTCCCGGGGTCTGTCGTGGCTCCCCCTTTGTGGAGTGGGACAACCGTCGCAGTGCGCCACTCAATGGGCACAAAGCCTGAGGTGAGGCTATGATTGAACATGGTATTCAGGTGGGGTGCCAGTTCATTCTGTAGTTAGTGTACAATGCAGCCTGGGATGTTGTCAGGTCCCATGGATGCTGTGTTCTTGGCTTCGGAGTGTGAAGTTTTTACCTGTGCAGCCGTGATTACAGGAACTTTGCATTATTCCAGTTTAGAGATGGGCCCTTTAGGGGGTGGGGGGGGGGGTAAAGTTAGCACTGAACCTGTCTGCCAGGATGTTGGCAATATCAGTTGGTTCTGTATATTTAGTGCCATTGTGCTGTAACTCAGAGCAGATCTGAGTGTTGCCACTGAGATTCTTGACATTAGCTATAGAATGCTTTGTGGTTGTCTTTAGAATTCAGTGGTGATTTTGTTTTCATAACTAGCTTTGGATGATTTTATGAGGGATCTCAGCTTCTTACTGAGGCTGACCAGGGAGTTCCTCCAATCATGGGATTTTACTCTTTTTTGCAACAAGTTTCTTTCTTCTGTTGTAGAGTTGGTTTATGGCAGAAAACCACCAGATTCACTTCCTTTTTTTGGAGGATAGCATCTTGGTTCTGTTAGGGATAGCATGATCCATGCACTCGTGTAAGTGCTTATAAAGTGTATTTGTGTATGATTCAGCAGTCGTACCTCTATTGTCCATCTGCATGGGTGTCGTAAAGTTTGCCACTTCTGTCTTAGGAAGCGTGAAGTTGGCTTTGGAGACATTTTTTACAGTTGTTTCCCTAATGGGGGGTGGGGGTGGGATGTGGATGTCTAGGGTGATTAGCTTATGGTCGGATCTGACCAACGAGGAATTGACCTCTGGTGTGGAATACTAGTTGCCCATGTTGGTAATGACCAGGTATAGGATATTGCTGCCCCTGGTGGGGGTGTGGATAAGTTGATCCAAGGCGTTGGAATTTATGAATTCCAGAAAATGTTGAGCAAAAGAGTTGGTACGGGAGAAGTTTTCCCAGTTAATGGTGGGGTAGTTGAAATCACCCATTATCAGGGTGCTGGGTTGTACTCTAATTTTTTCCAGTGCATCAAGAAAAGAGGAGTGGGAATCCTGGGGCATGGTGGTGGTGGTGGTGGTGGGGGGTCTGTAGCAAGCTGCAATTTGGATTGCAGTCCTGCCCAGAGTTAGTTGCACTTGGATAATCTCGGATGCATTATGCTGAGCAACTAGCTCAGAGGTGTGGACATCCTTAATGAATATGGACATGCCTCTGCCTTTAGTGTTTCGTTCCGGGTTAGGTGGCCGAAAGGTGTGGTATGAATTATAGCCTGGTAATGCAGGGGTACTCTCTGGAGCTTTGAGCCAGGTCTCTGTCACTGCACAGATGTCTATGTTCTCCATTTTAAGGACTGCCTCGAGTGAGTGCATTTTGAGATTTAGACTTCTAGCATTGAGTAGCATTACCCTCAGATATTGCTTGCTTGTACCTGTTACGGAACCTTGCCTAAAGAATCAATCTAATCTCTCTTACTCATTGTGAATTTATTATTTGCATATTGCTTGCCATTCAGTGATGATGTTATATTGCTAACTAACGTTTTAATATTGCTTATCTCTTAAGTTTGTTGAAATGTTGTAAATTCTGATTTTTTTGTTTTTGCTATGGACCTTTTCTCCCTGGGCCTCTGCTGAAAATGGGTTTCTACCCAGTCGGACTATCCCGGTAAACAAAAGTAAACAAATAAATAAAAATAAAAATAAAAATGAACTGGGACAACTTTCTATACTGCTGGGGAACCCAAGAGTCAGAAAAAAATGTTATTCTTAGCCACAACGTCACAAAGAGGATGAATTATAACATTGCATCTTTTTGATATTAAGAGGAGGAGTTTTGGTTTTGGTATTTCACATTTAAATTTTGTGAATAGGAGTGGAATTAGATGGAAACTGGAAGAGCATAGAAGCCTTCCCTGCAGCATGAAGCAGAACTACTCTAGCGACTCAAGTGAAAGAGGAGGAGGAGCAACACGCTCTTTTAAATAATGAAGCAGTCACTCACCTGTGCCCCACTATTGCGAGCCCAATAACAGATTAAATTCCCTTATTCGCAGCTTGAGAAAAGGTCTGCAGCTGAAGGAGTCTGTTACTGCGTCCTGTACTCTGGGATGTGAACACCAGTATGAATGATGTTCCAAACTATGGCCAATTGCCTTGTTTGTTATGACACCTTAGTTTAGTGGTATGGGGTGAGCAGGAAACACACTGCAACAACATTTAGAGTTAGGAATACTACTAAGTGCTTTAACTGATTTATACGGAGCCTTTGCTCTGGACTGGGGAGAGTGGAATTTCCCCTGAAAACAGAAGAAGGCCAGGTGAGCTCCTGGTCCTCCTACTGAACCATCTTTCATAAGGAACTGAGATGGATTCTAAAGCCAGAAGGGAAGTCCCACATTTAGATGAAGGACTGTATGGATATCGACCACTGCTTAAAAGCCGCGTGATAACCATCTTCTGCAAAAAAACAGGTCCACTAGTATGGGATGGCTTCACAATACACTGTACTAATGCATCATCAGGTATACAGATGGAACTATAATGTTCATGGCCTTCATAAGGCCCAGAGACACTGAGTTCCAAGGCTTGATCCTCAGTTGCATTATCATCCTTGCTGCCAAAGTCATATCCTGATGGGTACTCTGTATGGGTAGCACTGACTGACATCAAACAGTATCCAATTCTGCTACAGTCAATGCAATCCTCTGAGTTGGAAACAAAAAGGCCTCTTTCTAGTCTATGGAGATCCCTGGAGTGGGGCAAGCATGGAAGGACAAAAGAAAAAGATGCTTTTTATGAGTTCCTCAATGGTACCATCAGACACTAGGTAACAAGTTAAGCCACTGCATGATTATGTTATTTCAACTTCAAGACCTCTGCACCACAGCTAACATCATGAAAAACAATCGGGGTGCAAAAGACAGACCAAGCAGCAACACCTTGTACTGAAAAAAAATTATATCCAAAGTAAACTGAAGGAACTTCCTGTGCAGACTACTTAAAAAGATGCTCAAAATGACATGATTCATCTTCACAAATACCAAACCCATTGAAGACTCGCAATGTGAAATATCTGCATGTCCCTTTTGAAATGTGTGTTCCAGGACAGAAGAGAAAGTACAGTTTTGTACCTACCATAAATGTAGATGTTCGAGTGCTAATACAGCTGCAGTCATAACAGATGGGTTCTCCTGCCTTCAGGCGGGTCCTCGGTCGGCCGAATTCCAAAGCCTAGGTCCGGCGTCGGTTGTCGTCGCTTCTTCCCTGACGTCAGTGCGACAGGGGTATAAAAGAACCAGCCGACACCATTTTCTTCAGTTTTTCTTGCCCCAGATGTCAGGTGCCCCCAGGACGAAGGCAATACATAAAATTATGTAATAATGCAATGCAATATAATCAAAGACCAGTAGTTGCAAGCAAATACACCATAAAAGAAGACCCCTAGAGGGGAAGGAGGGAGGGAAACCTGGACTGCAGCTGTATTAGCACTCGAACATCTACATTTATGGTAGGTACAAAACTGTACTATGTTCATCGTGCATACAGCTGCAGTCATAACAGATGGGTAGAATCCCAAAGCTAAGAAAAGGGTGGTAGGCACTAGGTGGAGCTAGGAGGAGCCAAAATGCCCTGCAAGACTGCAGTGGCAAAGCCTGTTCTAGATTTGGAGTATAATGGTAGGTTGTAGTGCTTGGAGAAGGTATGCACAGAACTCCAAGTGGCTGCTTCTAAAATATCCTTGGTAGGAACTCCTCTGAGGAAGGCTTCAGAGGTGGCTGTGGCCCTGGGAGAATGAGTTCTAATGCCTGTAGGTACAGTTTTTCCATGAAAGGAATAGCAAAAGCGTATGCAGTGGGCTATCCATTTTGAGATTGTCTTTCTGAGGGAAGTTCTAAGGACGTGTTGACTGTCTCTAAGTCTGCTCTATAAATACTGTATGCTGCGACGGCAATAAAGCAGACTTTTCTGAAATTATTGTGATGCCCAGTTGAAAACAAATATCTAAGGCAGTGTCTCTCACCTGAATAAGCTGATGCCTGGTGGGTGCGGTGAGGAGCCAGTCGTCCAAATATGGAAACACCCTGATTCCTTGATGTCTCAAGTGAGCCATGACCACTGCCATACATTTGGTGAACACTCTGGGGGTTGTAGTGAGACCGAATGGCAGGGCCCAAAACTGGAAATGACTGGCTCTCAGCCTGAAGCGCAGGTGATCCCTGGATGGCCTGGCCATTTTGACATGGCAGTACGCATCCTGAAGATGTACTGAGCACATCCAATTGTCTTTCCCTAGGAATGGGAGTATAGACTGAAGCGTGACCATCCGGAACTTTGTCTTTTCTACATACTTGTTGAGTCTGCTGAGGTCCACAATTGGTCTCCACTCCCCTGTTTACTTTGGCACTAAAAATAATCTTGAGTAAGTTCCAGATCCTTGCTGGTCTGCCTGGACTGGTTGGATGACTCTTTTTTTCTAACAGTTTTTGAACCTTTACTGTTGCTACATCCCATAGACTGGGTGGAATGTCCGGGATTCCTTTGGTTGGTTTGGGGTGGGTATGAAAGGGGATGAAATAGCCTCTGGATATGACATTTGGTATCCATCTGTCTTTTGTAATTTTGAGCCAGGCGCCTAGGTACAAAGATAAACGTCCTCCGACTGCCTCCAAAGCAGGACAGTTGGGCCTCCTTTCAGGAGCACTGGTAGGGCTTCCCAAGGAACTGATCCTTGTTGCCCTGGTTCTGCGGACCCCCTCTGCCACGTGGGTGTCGTCTTCCATCATTTCCCCCTCCTCTGCCCCTGGTGGAGGCTTCACCTTGTGAGTTAGGAAAGGCTCCTTGGGCTTTGCGAAACCATATTTTCCCTCCCCGTTGACCTTTAGGATAAGGTCTAGAAGGGGTGGAAAAGCAGACTCATATGGCAGATAGAGTCTTTCCGTCTTGCTCACATTTGGTGAGGATCTCTAACTTTTGGTCCGAAAAGGGAAGAACCATCAAATGGGGCATTCACAAAGGATGACCTGAATGATTCTACGAAAGAACACAAGCACATCCAGGAATGCCTCCGAAGAACTATTCTGGTACCCGCTGCCCTACTCGTTCCATCAGCTGCATATGATACGAAGCGCATAAAAGAGTTAACGATAGAAATGAGGGTAGCAAACTGATACGTCACCTTGTCCGTCACTGTATCGGCTACTGCACACTGGAGAGCATATCCTAGCTCTTTCAGGAGATCTCGTTAAAGCCTTGTGAAGTGGGTTAGATATTTCAAAGATCAAAGAGCAGAGGTCATAGAACTGAACATGTGCTTGCCAAATCTGTCCATAATCCTAGAATCCCTATTAGGAGGATGGACAGACGTAGAGGTCTCTGACATCTCTTTCTTAGTGGCTGCCGCAGCTACCATGGTATCAACAGGAATTGGTTTGGATAAAAAGGTTTTATCATGAGGTGCTGAGATGTATTTGTTGGGCCTCCTAGGAATGGGCTCCATAGTATCTGGTGACTCCCAACCCCATCGAGGTAAAAAGGTCATCAACTCATCAAAGGGCAGAGAAACCCAAGAGGTGGAGGGTCGAGACCCAAAAGCCTTCAGGAGCACCGATTCATCCTCAGTAGGGTTAAGGGGCTGCCAGTCACCCCTCTGCTTAAGGATCTCTAGGATATCCGCAAAGGAGATATCCTCAAAGGGGGACTTTGAGGACCCTTCCGATTCCTTCAAATCAGTGTCAGATGTGATGGATTCCCGAGGGGAATCTAAATGTTTCCTCTTACATAACCTCTTCCGAGGAACCTCCTTAGTGGGATCTTCTGGGGAGGTCTCGGAAGAGCAGGGTTCCCCCAATGGGGCTTCTTAGTCTCCAGGTCCCTACGCTTATGGTGGGTCTGCAGTGATGGAGAAGATTTTGGCGCTTTCCCGGAGGAGGTGGCCATATCAGAGGTTGTGACTGTCTGGGGGGACAAAACCCTCCTCATGCACACCGATGACTCCTCCTGCACCAAAACCGCTAGCTCCGAGCCAGAGGTGGGAGCCGAGCTCATCCGTGCAGAGGCCCCAAAGGGAAGAGTCAGAACTGACACATCCATTCAACTCCCCTCCCCGGAGCCGACAGAGACAGAGTCCGCCGCTGGAGCAGAAGACATCAGGGTTGTTGGTGCCACAAATGACTGAACGGCTCCCTCCGGCTCCGATGCCTCGATTCGAGTCGGAGGAGGAGCAGAAATTACAGGCAATGACTTTGTCAGTTCTGAAACTGCCTGAGTCAAAGTCGGCAGAATTTTAGCCAGCGCTGGGTCCCGTAATAGTCTCCGTGCCACACGATCCACATCCAAATCTGAAAGTCTGGAAGCTCGAGAGGAAGCTACAGAAGGAGCCGGTGAGCCCAGAATCGGAGATCTTAAGGTGGGAGATACCGGTTCCAAGACTGGAGACTGGATCCTGCCAACTACCTGTACAGGCAGCTCTGATGACTGTGAAACCGATACAGGAACCATCTTGGAAACCTTCGGAACCAAAGAGCCCTTCGGATCCGAACTTGCAGAAGAAGAAGCAAAAGATGATGGTTTTGGTTTTCCCTGGGCAGTATCCAAGTCTGAGTGAAATGCAGATTCCCAGGGAAAAAAAAAATCGCTGTTCCCAAAACACATTCAAACATGACAAAGTGGGGGGCTGTGTCCCCCACACCCTCCCCTACTTAAATATACCAACTCCAAGATCGCACTACAGTGTCGAAAACAGCAAAGTGACGGAAGCAGCGACTTCTTTCCCAGGGAAAGAATTTGCTTATATGCAGCTTCTCGTCATTTTGCGTTTTTGACATCTGAAGTTCGACCAAGAAGCATTCAGCAAAATGCGTCTTCGGTCTTCTGTTAGGAACCCGTTTGTCCATAGTACTTTTTATAAACCTGAGAATTTCCCCATAACATGTGATGTGGATGAGAACTAAAGGGAAAGGAAGTGTTATTATCCTCATCTAAAACAAGGACCTCTTAAACAAAGGCATAGCCAGGATATTTGGACCTACATGGCAACCTTTAGAATGCAGCATCCCATCAACACAAGTGGAGCCATGACAGATCAGACATATTAATACTATTTCAATGTGGCTTAAGTGAACACACTTTGCATATCCATACCCTAGACTACCCCATTGGATCCATGTAACAAGGGATAATGGATGGAAGTCTTATTAACTCCAGCTGGTAAGTCTTGCTTGACCATAGGAGAAAGGGAGATCTGCAGACACCTCTGGCCCCAACTCAACTGGGGCTTGATGGATCATTCCCCATTAGCTATGTGTAGTCATACTCCAAAATATCAAAACTGGAAAATTGGTGTGGACATCTCAAAATGCAGTCACCAATGTGCTTGCTGGAAGTGCATCTCCAACATTCTTATACACTCATAAGTAAGTACTAGGCTAGTTGCCTTTGTGGGCCAATTTAAGCCTAGCCAATTTCACATTTTGTGCTCAAAATAACCTATCCCATTTGATTAAAGATTTGCCTTACCCATTCTATGGTCGATAATTATATATGACCCATAACTAGAAGAACTGAGATCATAACATAGATAATTTGAAGGGGTCTTATAACTAACTTACAAAAGGAGCGAGACAAATACCTTCTTACTCAAGGAGAAGCTTGTGTCTTGTAAGAAAGATATGACTGTCTCATAAGTGGATTTAAAAGAGGAAGGCCTTGACCAAATTCTGGTTTCTGTTTCCTTTACCTTCTCCTCTAAGTCTAATAAAGACCTGGGGTTGTGCAAGAGGGCCCTACGGATAACCCACATACAGAGCACTTTCCACAGCCACCACCTTCAAATGACTGATGCCTTGTGGGTGGCCAGGCTGAAGTGATAGAGCCTGTGGCACTGCTTCACATGTTATTCTTTTCCCAGGCAGTACAAGCAGTGCTGGTGTAATGATGACTGTGGGAACATGTAAAAGTGCTTGGTGTTTCAGTCACCAATCACAAGAAAGAACTTCCCTATGATAAACAAAAGGACTAATATCCAAAATGTGTGAATCACAGAGAGGAGTTGAGGAATGTAATTGGTGGGTAGGTGAATTATACCTACAACCAAAGGAATCAGATATGGAATTTGAAAAAAACAATGCCAAGTAATACTTCCACTAACTGCTGACATCTTTAAGTGTCTTGTATATGGTACATGGCTGGAAGGGCTCTCTGAACAGTCTGCTACAGAGTTTTGTTTACTTATTCTAGCAATATTCATCAATTTTGAGACATTGTAAAGAAAAAATGGCCTATTCTTCTAGAAGATGACAAAGTTACACAAGTAGTTGATGACAGGCCTAATTTTATTTTTTAGAAACAATCTTTCTCTGAAAAGACTTCTGTGCTATGGACCGTCTGGCCAATTATCTATGAATAAATGTTTTTATGCAAAAATGGGAACATACTCATGCCATAACTGTAAAGTTTCTGAGTTTATAAGTGAGACCAGGCACTTTATACATCTTGTAACAGGACGTGAATTCCTACCTCTTTTCTATGCTGACTGTAGGAGCACTCTAGTTTATTTAGCTGCCTGATGTAATTGCTTTTGTCTTTTTGTGGGAAAACCACAAGATAACTTGAGAAATGGATTTTGGAACATGCTGGGGATATTTGCAATAAGTTAAAAACTAATGCATTAACCTGTCACTGTCTTCGTAAAGGACACTATAGATTTTGTTGTAGAGTTTTACAATTGGTTGAGTCTGATATCAGAGTGGGGATGTGAGTAACAGAATAGAAAAGACTGAATTAAAGTGGATTTTAGCCCTGCAGGCACATAAGGAACCAGGCCTAAATACTACTCTTCATTTAAAACCTGTCCTCAAAGAGAGGTGGGTACAAGATGTTTTAATTACTATTAATTATGTTTGCTTGTCTATATTATTTAAACTCAGTTTTGTTCATTTTTATATGGTCTGAAGAAGTGGTAACCTCATGAACGCACTCATCATCATTTGTTAAAGAAGCTATGTTTTTACTGCCTTGTTGATTGGTTTTATTTCACTTTTGGACAATTTAATTCCTTTGGGTATAAAGGCTCAAGATGTAAGAACTTTTATTATTAATGCAGAAGTTGTAGACCTTACAAAAGTATATGACAACAGGGGTTTACAGATTGGAGGATAGGATTATAATAGTGTATTGAAAATTGTAAAATAAAAAATTACATATTCCTAGCATGATAAATGTGGAAGGGAGTAAGGGTGCAGTAAAATACTGAGATCAAAACATTTTTTTGTGGAAAGAAGGATCACTTAATAGGTAACTGTGATAAAACAAGATCTTGTATTTGCAAGGAAATGGGTTACGATGCAAGAAGATGTGAATTAAAATGTGATAAAATTGGGAATTTATGGATGGACTGTAAAATGGAAAAACAGTTAAGAGGAAAAAGAAAAGAGAGAAAAAAGGAACAAAGAGAAAAGTAGTGACAGAGGAAGGTAGAGATGCAGTAGAAAAAGAAGAAAAAATAAAGATAAAAACAATAAGAGGATGACATAGAAGAAGGCTCCAAAATAAGTGATGAGGAGATATAAATTGGAAAATAGTACAAGAGAAAAAACCTATTGGGAAAAGAGTAAAAGACAGAAAAAAAGTTTAAAGAGATAAGTACGAAAGAGGAAAAGAAAGAAAATGGATAAAGGTAATAAGAGAAATGGTGAATTTGTCTGAAATAAAAAATAATACTTGGAAGTTAGAAATAAGAGAAACTAATAACTCTGGAGTAATTTCCATAAATGTAAATATACTAAAAATATGGTTAGAAGGATATGAGTTTTAGAGTGGTGCAGTAAGTGTGATGTAGATGTAATAGTATTGGAAAATGCAAGATTTTTAAAGAAGAAAGACTGCAAATGGAAAAAACTTTGGAGGGGAGACTATATTTGAAATATGAGAAATAATATTCAGGAATAATGATTCTGTGTCAAAAATCTGTGAAAATACTAGATGTGACATTAGTAATGATGGGAAGATTAACTGTTGTAGATTTAAGATGGAAAGATCAAGTAAACACAATTGTGGCACTTTATGCTCATGTTATATGTACAAAAAGGGAAATTTTATTTTGTAAGTTCTTGGATTATGTAGTAATAAACATTATACTGATTGGAGATTTTAATTGTAATTTGAGAGGAAAACAAAAAAAGAGAGGACGTGATGTAAAATTATACAAGCTATGAGATGTGGAAAATTAAATATTTGGAATAATAACTCATGGAAATACAGTCAGAACACATGCAAAATTGAAACAGATTAAATAGAAGGATTAAATGTTGCTGAATGGGGGTTAATTGTAATAGCTTTTTCAGACCATCTAGCAATATGGATAGAGTTAAAGGAGGATAAAGAGTATATAAAAATAGGAAAAGGGATAAAAAGAATAAATGATAAAAACATGGGATGAAAATGGAAAGGATCATATTACTATGAGAGTATTTTATAAACATTGGTCTGAATGGTGTTTTTAGATTGACAAAAGGATGCAAGAAAAGCAGAAAAAGAAAATATGTAAGAATATATAAGGACGTTTTAAAGGATTTAGAAAATACTGAGAGAATATTTTGATAAAGAAAAGGTGACATATAGAAAAAATCAAGAAAAAGAATTATTATTTAAACAAAGGTATTCTCTACAATGTAAAAGAGAAGAGGTAGCATATTTAAGTAAATTTGTTTAAAAGGATAGTAGTGTAATATTGCAGTAGATTATGCACAAGAAATGTTTAAATGATCATTGAAAATATTCTGTATGTAATTTGTATTGTTTGCCCATCTAATCTCTGTAAATAATGTATTTATTTGTAATATGTGACATGTTATGATGATTTGTTATTCCATGGAGTTTTTCTTCCCAGGCCTCTGCTGAAAATGGACATGCATCCAGTCGGACTATCCCGGTCAACAAATGTAAAATAAAATAAAAGAAAAAGAAAAACAGCAGGAGAGAATATGGAATGTTAAGAGTATACAAGCTTTAAGATAAAGTACAGTTGTGTACACTTACCATAAATGTAGATGTTCGAGTGTATTCACTGTTGCAGTCATTACATTTGGGTAATCTGCTGGCAGGTTCCCTCAGTCGGCCTGATTAACAAAGTCTTGGGTCCTGCTGTCCCTTCTTCCATGACGTCAGGTCGTCAGGGGTATAAAACATGCAACAGACACCATTACATCAGTTTTTCTTGCCCCAGATGTCAGGTGCCCCCCAAATGGGGAGATGCATGCAATTACATATCATACAAGACATAACAAGGTACAGAGGTTATAATCAGTAAAGCTAAACAACAAAATATAAAAAAATAGCAAAATAGAAACAAAATTATATAATAAGAAAGCCATTTTTTTTTTTTTTTTAGAAGGATAAGGAAGTGAGTAGATATATGCAGAAGGCTTTCAGGATGATAAGTATTACTAAGAAATTGATTACTAGCTGTAATAGAGAAAGTGAGAGGTGGAAGACTGTAGAGAGTGGAGAATGATTATGTGGGGTGGGAGCAGGATCATTCCCATGTGGATGTTAGATAGGAGTGGAGTGATTTTTTAAAGGTAGGAAGGCTAGTGATGGTACGAATGGAGGGAGGGAGTTCCATAGGCGTGCTAGGGAAAAGGACAGGAGGTTATGTCCTGGCAGGTGAAGGGGTCTGTAGACTTCTATTAGGTTTTGATTAGTAGATCTGAGAAGTCTTTGGGTGTGGTGAATTTTAAAGGTAGTGGACAGGGAGGGACAGAGGGATGGTTGAAAAATGAGTTTGTGTGCATATGTGAGCTGAGTATAGGAGAGGTAGTTGGGAAGTTCAAGCCAATTTAGTTTGTGGAGTGGTGCACAGTGATGTGTTGAAGATTTATTGCTAGTGGCGAATTTGGCTATTTTATTGTAACAGGTAGATAGTTTTGTTTTGAGAGATGATTGTAGATTAGTTAAAAGAGGGGCACCATATAGAAGGGCGGGCAAGAGAAATGTGGTAGAGAGAGTGAGTTTGGTAGCTGATGAGAGGAATCGCTTGTGTCGGTAGAGCAGGCCAAATTTTTGGTGTTTTTTTTTAATGTTTAGTAGTAGATGGGACTCAAATTTAAGCTTATCATCGATTTGAACTCCTAGTAGTTTGGTTTCAGAAACCAGTTCAAGTGGAGTATTATTTTGACTGGTGATGGAGAATAGTTGTCGATCCAATGTGTTGGTTTTAGAGGGGGTGAATATCATTAGCTTTGATTTAGCTGCATTAAGTGCAAGATGGTTATCTTTCATCCACTGTTCTGTGGTGGAGAAGGCATCTTGAGTCAGCTTTAGGAGAGTTGGAATGGAAGAGGAAGCACAGATGATTGTAGAATCATCTGCGTATTGGATGATGTTAGCATGTGGGATAGTAATCATTTACGAAGATATTAAAGAGGAGGGATCCTAATATGGAACCTTGTGGGACACCTGTGGGGGTGTTTAGGAAAGAGGAGGTGGCTTTTTTCCACTTGACAGCTTGTTGCATGTTTGAGAGATAGCTGGTGAACCAATTTAGAGTTGAAGGTGATAGGTTTAGCTTTGAGAGTTTAGTGAGTAGTAGGTTATGGGAGATATTGTCAAACGCCTTGGAGAGACCAAGTAGGATGGTAGATAAAGTGAGACCAGAATCTCTAGCTTTATTCACAGTTTCAAGGAATGATAGGAGGGCTGTCATAATGCTATGATTAGGATGGAAACCGTGTTGAGTAGAAGTTAGTAGGTTGTTGTCTAATAAATAGGGAAGGAGTTGAAGATGGATACATTTCTCTAGAATTTTTGAAATAGGAGCGAGGATAGCGATGGGCCGGGGGCCGGAAGTTGGTAATACTAGTATTATTCCCTCCTTTATGAAGGGGAATGATAAAAGCCTTTTTCCAGATTAGTGGAACATGACCTTCTTGGATAGAGCGGTTGATTAGGATACTAATTGGGAGGGCGATAGCATCTGCAGCTATGCTGAGGAAGTGTGAGGGGATGTTATCAGGGGCATTGGTGTATGGTTTTAGCTTCTGCAGGAGTTTTTTTTATAGTGGAAGTAGGGATTGGTTTCAGGGAGAAAGTAGGGGGTTGAGAGGTAGCAGGGTGATAGAGTGGAGAAGGGGGGGTGTAGGGGTGGGACAGGTGGAAGTAGGAGGTGGATGGTTGCATGAGAAGGAAGAGGTTAGTTTGGAAATACAGTCAATGAAAAAAGAGTTAAACTCGGTGGCAAGGTCATTGTCTTGTACATTTGGGTTGGGGTTTGGGTTTTCAGTTGTACCAGGTTTTAAGAGGGAGGTTATACTTCTCCAGAATTTTTGTGGGTCAGTTTTGTATTTAGTTTGAAGAGAAGAGTAGTAGTTATGACGGTCTGTTGTAATAAGCTTTTTTACTGTGTTGCGAAGAGTTTTGTACTCATTAAGGGTAGTGGGAGATTTGTGCTTCTGATAGCGTGCCCAGGCTTTGTCTCTTAATCGCATGGTTGTTAGTGTGCTTCTAGTTAGCCAAGGGGTAGTTTTGTTTTTTATTCTTCTGGTTTTTAAGGGAACATGAATATCTAAAAGATTTAGGAAAGTAGAATTAAAGTGAGTGATAGCACTTTCCAGGGGAAGAGTTTTTAGGGGGTACCAGTTAAATGATTTTAAGGAGTTAGAGAAGGCTTCTGGGTTGAAGTTTTTTTGGTATCTGGATATATAATTTAAAACACAAAAAATATACCTTCAAACAAAAGCAAATACACCAAAAAGGCAAAAGCATAGTAAAAGAAAGGAGAGGTATAGTAAGAGAAAAACAGGGGGCTGGAGGATGGGTAACCAGGACTGCAACAGTGAATACACTCAAACATCTACATTTATGGTAAGTGTACACAACTGTACTATGTTCTTCGTGTTTCACTGTTGCAGTCATTACATTTGGGTAGAATCCCAAAGCTATGGTTGAGAGGATGGATTTATACAGCATTAGGAGCAGCTATAAGGCCCTGCAGGACAGCAGTGGCAAAGCCAGCTCTGGATTTAGAGAAGAGAGGTAAATGATAATGTTTGGTGAATGTATGAACTGAGCACCAGGTAGCAGCTTCTAGAATGTCTCTGGTAGGAACCCCTCTGAGAAAGGCTGCAGAAGTAGATGCAGCCCTGGTGGAATGAGATCTGATTCCTTTGGGGACAGGTTTACCATGGTGCATATAGCAGAAACAAATTCAATGGCTTATCCATTTGGAAATGGTATGCTTTGAAATAGCCTTTCCCTCTGCCCCTGCAGCAAATGCCACCAACAGTTGTTCAGATTTTCTTAGAGATTTTGTCCTGTTTAAGTAGAATCTAAGTTGTCTGTGTACATCCAATGAATGCAGAATCTGCTCACCCTTGTTCTGTGGATTGGGAAAGAAAGTTGGCAGATGAATGGTCTGATTAAGAGCCACACTGGCTACCACCTTAGGCATGAAGGATGGATTGGTCCTGAGAGTCACCCTGTCCGGCTGAAAAATAATGAAAGGCTCCACTGCCATAAGAGCCTGTAATTCTGAAATCCTTCTAGCTGAAGTGATTGCTAAAAGGAAGGCTGTTTTCCAGGAGAGAAATTTTAGGTCCGCAGTAGCAGCTGGCTCAAAAGGAGGGAGAGTGAGTTTTTCCAAAACAAAATTGAGATCCCATGCAGGAGTTGGCGCTCTCCTGGGAGGTCTTAAATTTTTGGCCCCTCTGAGATACTGCTTCAGCAGAGGAAGAGAGAAGAGGGGAAGTTCTGTGTTGCAATGAGCCGAAATGGCTGAGGCATGGATTTTTATGGAAGAGAAAGATAGGCCCTTGTGAAGCATCTCAGTTAAATATTGCAGAATCTGAGGAATATTGGGCATTGCTGTGCTTATTCCTTGTGATTGGTTCCAGGCACAGAATATTTTCCATTTGTCAGCATAAGATTTTCTAGTACTAGGCCTTCTAGCCTCCAAAATGACATCCATCACAGGTTTGCTGAGGGATGGCAAGGGTGAAATTAGTTGATTAGCCACGCTGCAAGATTCTAAGTTTGGAGCAGAGTGTGCAGAATTTGGTAGTTCTGCTGAGACAGTAGGTAAGGTGTCTGAGGGCAGGTGCCACGGAGGAAGGTGTGACACATTGCGCAGGAGTGGGTACCAGTGTTGGCGAGGCCAGTCTAGAGCAATCAGAATAATATTTGGTTTGTCCTGTCTGACTTTTAGTAGAACTTTGGAGAGCAGAGGCAGAGGGGGAAAAGCATAGACTGATAGGTTTTTCCAGCTGAATGATAGAGCATCCACTTTCCAAGCTTTTTTGTGATGAATTCTTGTGCAGAATTTGTTCAACTGAGAGTTCTGGGGTGAGGCAAAAAGATCTATGTCTGGACTCCCCCATTTGTGTGTCAACATGCTGAAAACTTGTGGTTCCAGTTTCCATTCGTGTGGGTCCATAAGATTTCTGCTTAGTTCGTCTGCCAGAGTATTTAGCTTTCCTGGCAGGAATTGAGCTTGTAGATGTATTTGATAGGTCAAGGCAGTGTTCCACAATGCCATGACTAGTCTGCAAAGGGGGTAGGAATGTGTACCCCCCTGCTTGTTTATGTACCACATAACTGTGGTGGTGTCTGTCTTTATCATTAGTTGTCCTGGATGAAGGTAATCCTTGAAGGCTGTCAGTGCATTCTGTACAGCTAGCATCTCTTTCTGATTGATATGTAGGTGCATTTGATTTGGGCTCTATTTGCCCTGAATGCACTTTCCTGCCAGATGAGCCCGCCAAGCATAGTCTGATGCATCTGTAATTAGGGTTTGGGCGTCAGGGGGTGGAGTGAATGGCAGTCCCTTGTTTTGGTGGCAGGCTTCTGCCCACCATAGGAACTCTAGTTGCAGGCAAGGTATGATAGGAATCATTGTTTCCAAGCTGTGACAACGCTGACTCCATAAACTTTTTAAGTACCACTGAAGTTTCCCAATATGCAGTCTTGCATATGGAATTAGAAGAATGCAGGAGGCCATAAATCCGAAGGCTTGCAGAATTTGTCTTGCAGATAGCAGGGTTTTTGTGGCCACCTGTTTGAAATAAGTCACCAATTGAATTTGCTTTTCTGGCATAAGGTAAGTCATCTGGGCAGTTGTATTCAAGCTTGCACCCAGGAATGTAATTTTTTGAGAGAGTACCAGTTGTGATTTCTTTTCGTTTATGGTGTACCCTAGACAAGTTAGAACCCTTTTTACAAATGCCAGATGCTTTAGAAGAATGTCCTTGTTTTCTGCCTGAATTAGATAATTGTCCAGGTATGGTGGATATATTTGAATATTTCTTTGCCTGCAAAATGCAATTACTGGAGCCAGGCACTTTGTGAAGACCCTGGGCGCAGTAGATAAGCCAAAGGGCAGCGCAGAGAACTGGTAATGCAAGTAGCCTGCTTTGAAGCGGAGGTATCTTCTGCAAGATTCCCTGATTGGGATATGCAGGTAAGCCTCTTTTAAGTCTAGAGTTACCAACCAGGCATCTTTGCCTAGCATAGGTAGTAACTGTTGAAGAGTCAGCATCTTGAATTTTGGAATGTCCAGAAATGTATTTAGAGTGGATAAGTCCAGAATTGAACGCCATGATTTGTCTTTTCTGGGTACCAGGAAAAGTCTTGAATAGAAACCTTGTCCCTTTTCTTCTTCTGGTACTGGATGAATAGCCCCCATGTTCATGAGGGACAGAACTTGTTTCTGGGCCTCTGCCCACTGATTTGGGGGCAGATCTGGCCATCCGTTTGGGATTGGCAACGTGTGGAAATTAAATCTGTATCCCTGGGATACTATTTTTAGAACCCATTTGTCCTGGGTAATAAGTTGCCAGTTTTGTGCATGAAGTGCCAGTTTTCCCCCCAAAGGGACGGCTAAAAGGTAACTGCTTGGTGATTGTAGAGGGAAGTCATTAAGACTGTTTACCATAGGGAGGTGCCTTGTTGTTTCCAGAACTGGAGGTGGAGGCCCCCTATTGTTTTGTTCTAAAAGTTCCCTGTGACTGAAACCTGGAGCCTTTGGAATGTCTGGATTTGACTTGAGCGGCTGTTGAAGGGACTGGAAAGGACCAGTTCTTAGTTGGCCAGTGCCTACTAAATCTTGGAGGTTGCACTTGTAAGAAATCTTTCACAGTTTGCATAGATTTAGCTTTATCTTCCATCTTTTTTAACACTTCTTCAGCCTTATTACCAAAGGGACGGTCCTGTTGTAAAGGAGCATCCAACAATTTTGCTTTAACATGGTCAGGCAGCGTTTGCTCTTTGAGCCAAGCATGCCTTTTTAGCACAGATCCAGTTACAGCAGCCCTGCAAGAGACTTCAAAGGAATCAAAACCACATCGCAAAGTATGTTCCACAACTTATTCAGCTGAATGTAATAAATCCTGCAAATCTTTATTTTCCACACAGAGATTAATATTTTCTGTTTAAGTAGTCCCATGATATGCTGTTGATATTTAAGCATATGAAACTGACAGTTTAAAGACCTGATTGCCAAGGTTGCAGACTTGTAAACCTTCTTACCCCATCTATCCTGCGCCCTGGAATCTCTATCAGAAGGGGTAGGATTTTCAGCAGTAGAGACCGTAATGCCCTTGGGACCCTGAGAAATGGTTTCAGGATCAGCAGTAGGATTTTTGAAAAGGAATTTGTGGGAGTCAGGAACCCTGTAGTATCTGTCTGGCTAAATAGGAGCCAGAGGCAGAGAATCAGGAGTCATACTAGATTCTGAAAAAACATCATCAACAATGTCTAGAACAGGAGGTATAGCCAAAGGCCTATGCTGAGGAAGAAGAAAATCCCCAAGTCTCTTTTTAGATTCAGAGAAATCCTGACTTTCCCAGTGGAAATGTTCCCGTAAGGTATGTAAAGTTTCTCCAAAAGAGAAATCCTCAGGGGGAGAAGCAGAAGGAATGGAATCTTCTGCATCAGAGTCCTCATAAGTAGGTATAGATAAATCCTGTTCAGTAGAAGAATCAGAAGAAACAGAATCCTGATCAGAAGATTCATAATCAATGTCTTGCCTAGGCCTCTTAGCAGGAGGGGGTTGGCTACCCCTGATCACGGTAATTAAGTCTTCAGCCATTTTGATCATTTGCTTTTTAGGCATAGGGGCCTGCACACGTGGCCCAAGAGTCAGTTTTTTAGACATAGAAGTAGATTTTGGCTTTAGTTTTGAAGATGGTGTTGGTTTAATATACAAATCTTTAGACCTGAAAACACCCTCAGAAGCCGCACAGCGGCTCTGTACCCATCTAAGGTAGAGACATCCGCGGGTTCAAACTTAAAGCATCTCGCGGCATATCGGACTCCGAATGAGTCTCAGTAGAGGCCTGCGAATCAAAAGTAGCGGGCATCAGGGGCTGAGAAAGCACCTCACTGAGTACCGGCAAACTAGCGACGGGCTTAGGAGAAGCATCATCCGTTTTGGACCTCGACGGCCTGTCTCTGTCTTTTTCTTTGCGGTTTTTAGGTATTCCGGTAGTCGGCTTGCTAACCGACGTCATTTCTGGATAGTTAAATCATGAGCCAAAATATTTAAAAGTAAAAATGTACCGACGTTTAATAGTGTGTTGATTAAATCTAGCACAAAACCGACAACAAGGTACGTTATGATCAGGGCCTAGGCAAGGAATACAGTACAAATGAAAATCCTTATGAAGTATTTGCTTCCCACAATTAATACAATTATTAACTTTTACTGACATTGGTAAGGAGCAAGAAAAAATTTCCCCAACGGGGTACTTAGCTTTTAGTTGAAGACTTTGGTTCTGAAACTCGAAAACGAAAATTTCAGGTGTCGGCTGACCGGCACTTGCGAACTGCTTCTGCTTCGGGCACCGTGCAACAAGAAATACTGATGTAATGGCGTTGGCTGCATGTTTTATTCCCCTGACGACCTGACGTCATGGAAGAAGGGACAGCAACCGATGCAGGACCCAAGACTTTGTTAATCAGGCCGACTGAGGGCAACCTGCCAGCAGATTACCCAAATGTAATGACTGCAACAGTGAAACACGAAGAACATCAAAGAAATACAACAGGACATTTCTTTATACAAACTAAATACAGTACAGTGGCAAGTGAATATGGAATCAGCTGCAGGACCACGTGAATGATTATCAAATATGTAAGAATTTAAAAGACTGGCAGAAAAAGTATTTTAAAAGTACTGAATTCTTGGTTAAGTGAAAGTTTTATGCACGAGGAGCTATGCAGTGGGATACTTAAATTTGTATGGAAAAAAGAAAAAAATGAAATAAAAAATTGGAAACCTATATTACTGAATAATGCAGGTTGCAAGATTTTAATGAATATAATTAAAAAAACAATGGAAAATAAAATGGAGAACATTATGGAAGACCGTCTATACTGTATAAAGGGGGAGATTATAGATGACATTACAAACAGAATGGGGAAAAGTTAAACTTATGATAGGAGGTTTGAATGAGGCATTTGACACAATACAGCATGAAATTTGTAAGTAATCATGAAGGAGTATAATGTAAGTAAATAAAATCAGGAACATATGTTGCTTGGTGTATAACAATAATAGAGTAAGGATTTTAGTAAATGGACGGCTGAGTACAGAAGTACATATAAGGACTGGTAAAAGACAGGGATGTCCAGCAAATAGCATATTATTTGTTTGGTCAGGAATATATTAGTAAGAGAAGTAAACTTAAAAATGATGGATGCAGACTATATGATTAATGAAGGAATAAGAATTCCAACTATGTTGGCTTATGCAGACGATATTATTGTGATTGCAAAAATAAAGTTTGGATGGAAGAAGCATTACTATTTATAAGAATGCCTAAAAGCAGTAGGCATGATTTTAAATAAAGTAAAGTAAAGAACTAGGAGATAGAGTTAAGAAGGCAGTATATATTTTACAATGAATGACATTTCTGTACTAGGCATAAGATTTGGAAGTAAGAACACAGGCAGAGATCACTGGGAAAAATAAGAGAAGAAATAATGGAAATGTGTGTTTTTTTTTTTATAAAACATGCAAGTTACTTACATAAAAAATCTATTTAATAAATTCTGTATTAACTAGAAAGTTAGCATATTTAACAAGTGTGCATATGATGCCAATAATACATGGGAAAGAACTTTTACAGGTGATATCTTCATTTATATGGGGTTCAAGACTGAATCCTGCAAAAAGTGGAGTTTTATCTGTAGATGAAGAAGGAGGTAGTTTAGGGTTAATAAACCCAGTTGGGTATGCCACTTCACTGAACTTTTATAAAGTGGTTAAATGAAAAATGAAATTAGTGGCAAATTTATGTAAATATAAATATGAAAAATTCTGAGAAATGATGAAAATATTTAAAATTTAAAAAGACTGTATAAATGAAAAAAAGTGAAATGTTATCAAGAAAAATATTTTTATGGAAGATAAAAATTGAGGAAATCGAAAAAAATCAAAAAAGAAAACTGTGGTACAAAAATATAATGATACAATATTATGTTAACTCGAGCAAATTAACAGAAGAAAAATTACAGCTTTAAAGGTAAGAAATTAATGATGTAATAAAAAAGTACAATGTCAGGATTTTTTATGAAGACTGATGATAAATAAATTACCAGTACAGGGGAATATGTCATATAAAAAGATAAGTGAAAGAATATGCCTACATTGTGGAAATGAAGAAACTACAGAGCATATTTCTGAAATGCAAATGTGTAGTTAAATTGTAGGAAATGTTATCTAAAGAAATTTTTTGAAGATGTAAATGAATAACAAACATGGATACGACTGAGTATGGATACTACAAGAGCAAAGGCAAAGAATTTGTTTAAAAATACACCAAAAGATGTTTTACGTTTATAGACAGTTTGGAATGAAATGATAAATTAAATTTTGTCGCCTCACAGCAAGAGGTTCTCCTGTTCGATTCTCGGCTGGAGCGGCTTCTGTGTGGAGTCTGCATGTCCTCCCTGCGGTCGAGTGGCATTCGAAAGACATGTGTAAATGGGCATGCCTTCATTGAAGGTTGGGCATTGGGCTGGCACCTCGGCACCGTAAAAATTGACTGCCAATCATTAGTGGACCGGAGTTCCGCTATGGCGACCCTTAACCGGGAAAAGCCGAAAGAAAATCAACAACAACCTTTAATGGAAAACAGATGTTAATAAGAATATTACTAAAAAATTAGACGGTGGTTATGGAAAAGGAGAAGAGGGTCAAATAAGGGCAAAGGAAGTTAAAATAAACAGAAGAATGGTTATTGTGGTTATATAATAAGGATGGGAATAACTAGAAAAGTATATACTGTACACATTTGCAAATATGTAAATATTTAAAATTGGAAATAATTTTGTAAAGATTTTTGTACGTAACATTGTAAATAAAGGACTGTATGATAGGTGCCATGGGATCTTTTACTGCTACCTGAGCTAACACCAACTCAAGCAGATGAGGTTGCCGTTTAATGTCATCCAAATGACAGTACACTCAGGAGAGCAGCACCACCACCCTCCATGGTGCTCTGCAGTGTCAGCAAATTCATCTACCTGAAGTGAGAATAGAACACAGTACCAAAGATGAGTATACTACCAACTGCAGCACTAACACTACTATATCTCAGAGTATTAAGGTTATGTGATGCTAATCAACTTCACTTTAGAAACCTGCAACTCATCACAAAACTTCCTACCTACACCTACAGTAGAAGATATTTCTTGACTTGTGTACCAGTATCCTCCATGCATTCTTCATCACGCACGCACACACACACACACACACACACACACACTCCATGACAAAGCCTCTTCAAAGGTGATTAACAAATTAAGTGAACTCTTTATGCTATTAAGTTATATAATAATGTGATAAGATTTCTACATTAGCTTTACTGCCCAGTAAGGCTCCACTTTTAAAGATTAGCCATATATGCAGGCTTCCGTGCAGCTTTAAGGTATTTCTGCTTTACTCAACCATTTTCAACTATTATTTTCATTATCTGTGAATTGCTAACAATGGAACAAAATAAGAGAGTCATACATTGTACCTGTTCCATTAGCCAACAACAGTGTTTCTTCTCTGCATAGGTTCACAGGTACTTACTAGGCTACTGATCTGTGATGATCTTAGAAAGCTTAACCTTACATTCCAGTTGTAGTTTTAGCCCTTATATTTTGTGCATCAATAACCCAGAGGTTGCAGAATAAGGATATGTTGGGATATTTACTTGTTGCCTCTATTCATGACAGATATGGGTGGTAGATCAGGGCTGAATTTGTGGTTTCCCACCTATTCATGCAAATTAATTTTGAATAGCTTTAGAGAAATACTTCACTTTAGGTGCAGTGGACAGTTTCACAAAAGAGGGATTCTCTAAGACACACACCTATCCCTCCAACATGTTCTATTTATGTTGTAAAAAAGACTCAGATCCTTTCAGTCAGTGTTCATGCTACCACTGTACTTGAAAATGTGTCAGATAAACATGTGGTCTGTTGAGGCTTTATATACTACGCAGAGATAGATCTTAGTAGCCTGTATGACACTGAGACAAGGAACAACGATTTGAGATAATCTACATAGTTTAAGTGATTTAGGCCCTTAATTATTATTTATTTATTTTTTTTTAAGTAAGAAAGTGCTGTGGTTGCTCCCAACTGTGATAAGGGTTTGGATAGGTAAATACCAAACGGGGCATTACATTCAATGATCGGCCTAATGAACTCCAAATACAGTGAAATTATTACATCCTTGTATCCGGACGCCATACCTTCAGTTATAAGCTGGACAATGTAAAAGGTTTCCTTACAATAAAGGACACAGGGTGATCAAAAGACAGGTTTGTTGTTGACATAGGTTCCTAGATCGCTGACTATGGGGTCAATTTTCAGGGTTGTTTTATCAATATGATAGCTACAAAGGAAGGCACGTTTGCTGAAGGATGTGATTATAAGTTTCTTGGCTTTTGTCACCAGCTATTTTTTTGGGAAAGGCCATCCTGCAGGGTTTGGTATAGCCTGGGGAGTTTATGATGGCATCAAGTATAGTCATCTGCAAACATGGTCAGCCATCAATCCTTAACATTTGCTTTGACCTCTAAGAAGCAAATGCCAAACAGGAGTGGCCCCAAGACTGAACCCCGGAGTACACTGCTAGTGAAATTTCTTTTGGAGGAGGTAGAGCTGCCCACTTCTCATCCAAGTTGAAAGTTACATAGGGATTTAAATTTAGCTGGTAGACTTTATCTATGATGCCTGAGTGCGGGATGGTGTTGAATGCCTTTTCAAATTCTTGACATGCAGTGTGTACTGATCTGTGCGCATCCATTGCTTCAGTAACCTTCAAAGCAGGCAGGATCTGCACTTGATGAAGCTGAACTGGCTTGGTTTGAGAGTCTGTAGGGTACCTATGTCCTTATTTATTAATTTCAAAATGACCCTGTTCATAGCCTTACAAATGAGGCTTGTTAGGCTTACAGGTCTATATTTACCTCATTCTGTTAATACCCTGATTTTGTGTCAGGGGTTGTAATCATCACATTAAGGAGGAAAATGCAACTTTGTTTTTGCTTCACCCAATGTCCCAGCCCAGCAAACCAAGGAAATGAAAATTATAGTGCCAAAAACAGTAGAACATTACCTACTTTACTATAGCATGACTGTTTTTAATATGAAAATTTTTATTAATTTAACATATTTGCAATATATACACAGAAAGGAAAAAATTAAGCATCACATTCTGTTACACATTGTTAGGCATACACTGAATCATCAAGGTAATCTTATACAGTTAAACACACTAAGTCTTGGCATTTCAGTAGCACAATTTCAAGGTTATCCCAACCACCAAGAGTCTTAGTATGATTTATAGATCTTATTCTGATCACTTCTTTTTTTTTTCAGTTTTACATAGTATTGTTGCTAAATATAAACATTTTTTGAATGTAGGAACCAAGTTCGATTTCTATTTTTTGTAATAAGTTTACTAGCAAGTGCCAAGAAAGCCCAAAACATTTTTTTGCTGTTTGACTTTTACAGATACAAAAAGTAGAACATTCATGAGTATTACTGACTTAAACCCAATAAAAGCACTATTTGTTATGAGTCCAAACCTTCTTTATTATAATATCAAAATTGAGCGCTTTCGTCAGTTAAAACTTGACTTCATCAGAATTAGTATTACTGACTTAGTTAAAGAGCAGTTACCAGACCATAACCCTTTGAAAAACATACTCATCTCTTCCCAATGTGCATTTAATTTTTTTACAATCCATAAATGCGAGTCTAATCAGCTTTTACTTCTTTTCTACATCTCCATCATGACTGTCATTTTTCAGGAGATATGCCACGGACCCATGAGCTAGTGTCTTCTGCAGGAACTAAAATGAAAAAAAATCACACTGGATAGGATTCAGACACTGACAGCTCAAAGCATGAGGTGAAACGGCACGGTCACTGGCAAAATGCAGGGTGAGACTGATTCAGAGATATAGGTAGTGCTGTCACATAGCCTGACAAAACTGTAAGGTTGGCAGCTTATGCAAATATTACAGTAATGACACTAACTGTGAATGCAAATAAGAGTAAATGACTTGACAGAGTGATTCAGAAATGTGTAAAACTAGCATGATGAGCTACAGCTGTCAGTAAGTTTGTAGACGGTCATTTCTTGGTGAAAAAAAAATTCATGCTTAGATGCTACAGATAGCACCTTGTTTAGAAGAACAGTATATGCTAGAGACATTCTTGCAGCCAGTGTCCACGGTGGTGCATGACATCACCCTCGCCATCAAAGATGAATCCAACAGCACCTAACATGCCATCACTTCCACTATGGAAGCATAATAAATGTCACTGTGTCAAACCAGCTATCATATGGCAGTTTCTAGACATATGCCATACTCATATGGAATCCTGTGGGATGTGTGGAATACTGATCCTTCCGGACACTAAAGTATGTTCAGCACTGACCATTACTACATGGGCCTTTTAGATGCCATCAGGAACATGGTGGGTACATCACAGGCATCCACCTTGAAAATATTATATCAGTTCCCTATTGTGATGCTGCAGCATTTGAAGAAGAATCTGTACTTCTCAAGGGCTGCAGGAGAGAAAACATCAGTATGAAAGCATTCTACAAAACAGCCTTACTCACTGAGGTTCTAGGGACCAGTAACTGCACTTACATCACCATCCAAGGCCTTGCCTGGACTACAAAGGCACATGTGTATCATTTGGATGGTTTCCACTCCATTTTCTGGTCAGGGGATGCAGAATTCACAGGGTATTATTTACAATGTGTCTGTGCATCACAGCCGTTCCCACAGTTCTGATATATGGCACATATCAGACAGATGCCAACAATGTGTGTCAGGTGACTTCCCATACGGACATCTTGCCGGCGATGTCAGATATATCATGGAGGCATGGCTCATGACACCAGTACATTACCGACACAACATAGCTGAGATGCAGTACAACACCACACTGTTGTAGACCTTCAACACTGTCGTGCATGTGTTCAAACTGTTGAAAGCTCATTTGTGATGCCTTGATTCCTTTGATGGTTTACTACAGTATGCTTTAGTATTCTGTGGAAAGAATTTGCTGTCTGTATAACATGGTTGCATGCAGACAGTTATACCTAGGAACTATCATATGAGGTCCAAACAAACTGAAGCCAGGGGAGCTTCCAGATGAGGAGCCGAGGAACTGGCAGAAGGAGAACATATGAGGCAGAGACAGAGACAGGTGCAATATGCTGTAGCACTGGCAAGCAGGATACATCTGTTCCACAACTATGGGCCTAATTAAACATAAGAAAGACTACAATAATGCATGCAATACTACATTCAAGGCTATGCTGTGCAGTGCATTGCCTGGCCACACTGTCTATCAGACATAACCTACCGTGTAAAACAGAAGTGAGGGTAAGGCACAGTTGCCATTATATGTACAGGTGAGGAGGAGCATGGTGAGGCATCAGCAACAGGCACACTAGTGAAAGGGGGTGGGCTAAGGACGTGGAAAGGAGTAAGGAATATAGCCTTCAGACTGGTGGGGGGAGGGCAAAGTCTACTGTGCAAGGAGAGGTTGGTGTTTCCTGAGGGATGCAAGTGTCCAGATTTATAGAGTCCCTGCTCAGTATGCGTGTTAGGAGAGACAGCACTTGTAGATGTGGTTGCACTGTGAGTATGCCTCTGTGACAGGTGTTGTCGGAATTCAAGTGAGAATGATGCAGGCAGTGAGTGCCTCCAGCCACAGGGGATCCTATCTGAGGAATGACATGGGCACCAACATCTGCTAGCAAGGACAAAATCAAACTTGAACCTATGACTACCTGATTGTGCCATGTGCATAACCATCATACAGGCCGCCTCAAAAGACATGATTGGTTTGGGGGGGTGGTATCATGCTCAGCACTTGTAGGTGGTATGGAAGAGATATCAGTATATACTCCTGACCTACTTGTCATGGGAGGGTACCAACAACGGTAGCAGATGAATAGCTGGTACAGGAATGGCACTGGTCCTAATGCACAGCAGCAAATAACCCCAAGGACTCAGTGGAAGCACCTAGGTGATTGCCCAAAATGCTAATCTGTCAAGCCCTGTACCACACACCCTATGTATGATGTCATGCAGGCTGCACAGTACAGCTATCATCTCTGCTATGTAGTGGTGTCTGTTGGTGCCTGGATGACTGCCTTGCACATACATTGTTTAATGTCTATTGTGACACCCAGTTCGGACAATGAGTGGAAACCATGGTTTTGCAGCCACTGGCCTGCCATTCTTGACCACTGTTCCCAAGCTCTGTGGTGACAGCAGCACCCACTGCTGATGCATGAGCAGGGGGTGCTAGGTATGACCTGTCCTTCCAAAGGCACTGTGGAAGTGGAAACAAACTAATAAAACTCAAAAACGAAAGACAAACCAAAAATGAAACACTGGCAACTGGTTCAGGCAAATAAAACGGTAGACTCCAGATGAAATAAGTGTATTTAATGGATACAATAAAGCACTTTTTGTCCAGTATATTAACTTGAACTTCTTCAGATAAAAAAACGAGCACAAATTAGAGTTTTAAATACCCCTCCCAGTTCTCCCATGTGATTGTTCAGTAGCAATTTAAAGGAACATCACTACAATACCATCCAAGGTCATTCTTCACTATTACTTAGGTATAAAAACATTGTAAAAAGTCTCAATTAGTTAACCTATATAGAATATTATTTAGAAAAAACATTTTATAAAACACATATTAAAACATATTTTAGAGCATATTTTAGAACGTTTATCTCCTCAAGTTTTTCAATTTTAGCATGCAATGAATTCAGCCCGTCATTCAATCCCGGGGTAATATATGCATTCAAGCGGATTTGCCACAGTAATTCTAGCTGTTCAAGAATTACTGTTAGAGAATTACTGTTAGGGGTCCACCCCTTGGATCAGTGTAAACCTGTTCTGTTACCCAGAATTTGAAGGTGTGGTTAGGGTTTGCACTTACAAGTCTAGATATACTATGCTATAACATTAGTGATGGTCCTTTAAGAGTTTGCTACTGAACAATCACATGGGAGAACTGGGAGGGGTATTTAAAACTCTAACTTATACTTGTTTTTTTATCTGGAGAAGTTCAAGTTAATATACTGGACGAAAAGGCGCTTTATTTTATCCATTAAATACACTTATTTCATCTGCAGTCTACTGCTTTATTTGCCTGAACCAGTTGCCAGTGTTTCATTTTTGCACTGCAGACGTGGGGCAGGTTCCACAGGCAACAAAGCTGTGCCACTGAATGTGGGTGACAGTGTGCATTCCACAGTTAACAATGCCAATAGTGGTGTTGAGCCCTCAGACTGTGCTAGTGTTAGGACATCACTCTTCAATGTAGGACTAACATCGGGCTTGCCTAGTTTCACACTAGAAAACCCCAAGACTATAGCACCTACGAAAGCAGACAAGCATGTGCAGCACAGCTAAAATGTATAACTCAGCTAAAATGTGATAATCCACCTTTTCATTGTTGCAACAATAGCATAGACAATGTGTATGTACAGTATGTAAAGAAATATACAAACATGCATCACAGTTGTGCTGTATGGAAGATACAGTGGTGCTCAGTATCAGTGAGCTCATAGCAAAGGTGTGCCACAATGTGTTATTGATAAATGAAACTACCAACCTGAAGCTTCCGTACAGAGACACATGATGGTAACACCAGTTCAATTTTGGCATCTAGGCCACCATCAGGTTTCAGCGTACTTTTCACTCTCTCCAGAAAGACACTAAAGGAGCTCTTCCATGTCCATGAAGGTGGTCTGAGAGGGAGACCTCAGATCCATGACTATCTTCTCCCATGAAGTGACACGGATCTTTGTATAAGCATGCAAAATCATATCAGTGACCCGGAAATGAACTAGAAAATTTGCTCTGTTGTGATTACTGATTGCATTAACATCTGCAACTAGCTCATGCCACACACAGTCCCAGAAGGTTCAGTCACTCCTGTATGTACTCAGAATCTGATGCCCATTCTCACATAGAACCTGCAGTAGCACATGGATGTCAGCCTGGGAGAACATTTCAAGGCAATATCACTCCTTTGGAATCAGGTATATACCTGTACATGTGGACATACACCTAATATAAGTGAGTGGCAAGAGGCATCAGCAACAGCACACTGATGGAAGGGGTGGAAAGAATATAATTTGTACTAATCATGCTCCTCTGTGGTAACAGCAGCCATAAGAAGTGACATGCCAATCCACAGTATCTTACTTCACATCCCCATAAATGCCCAGTAGGACAACATGGAGATGGACTGTTTTGTCACATACACCTTCCTAGCACTGCACAGTGACCTGTGATCAATAAAGCACAGCCAACATGTGCCCCACAGTCACCCACACTCTGTATTTTATCAAAAGTGCCTCCCTACCCTGTCCATTATGTGCCACACCTGAACTACTGCTGCAGGATTTCTGCATTGCAACTTATCCCTCTCTGCCTGAGCCACGTATCAAGGGACACAGTTCACTTAATGGAACAGATGGTGGTTTACTTTGTAGAAAAAAATGCTAAGAGTTGTATGGACCATCAGACTTTCAGGTGACATCCTCAGGCAGACTATAATTTAAGTTTTTGGAAAGACTGAGAAATACAATGGCAAGCTCAAACATTCTATTCTACTGATATCAGAGATGGACGTGGTGCAGAGGAATGACTCTGTCACATGCCAAATATAATGTAATGTTAAATTCAGAAACACCAAAAGCAATTATCCCCACCAGGCAGGTGTTTTCTCTAGCTAAATGTGCTTGTGGCTTTTGGGTTGAAAGCGACTGATATACAAGCCATTATTCATGCGGGCAAACAGCGAGAAATACAAAGAGAGAATACATCTGACACTGCTTCTGGGCATGAACCTGAACTGTGCTTTTTCTTACAAAAATATTATAGAAACGTCGTATCAAACAAGGACTTTCCATGCTATAACCTGGATAGTAATTGAGAAAGAGACTAAGCAAATATTTTCAGAGACAATACTATCAAAGGCAATTATGGACAATATTGGACTACTGAGTGAAAATGCTGGAGAAAATCAAATAAGGATAAATATGGAACAAAAATTAGGACTTTAAACTGGAATATGGAAAAAATCAGTGGGGAGCTGAAATGTGTTAAGATGCAGAAGGTAGCCAGCAAAATCTTTCACATGTAACTTGGATGATCATGTCAGTCTTAATAGAAGAAACAAAAAATGTATGTTATGCAGTAATGAAACACTTTTAAGGTGTGAATGCAAACCTAAACGCAAGACATGTCAATAGCAATGACATTTTGGCCTGACTGGTCAGTAAGAAAGGAAGGAATGAGAGGAAGGAGGAAGAAACAGATCATTCTTTCATTAAAAAAGGAACAAAGAAAGATGAGAAATAAGACAAGAAAATAAAGGAAACAGAAAGCAAAAGATGCATGCTGATGAATGGAGACGTGAAAAATGTTAATAAAAATACATTTAATTCACTGGAACAGGAATTAAAAAGTTCAATTTCAGAGATATGGAAATAACGTGCAGGTTAGCTATTAAGTAGAGTAATGGAACACTGAAAAAAAGTAATATAACCATCTCTTATGGCATAGAAAAATAAAGCCCTTACTGAGACCCAGGTGGCCCAAGGATCACTACTATCTAAGGTGCCTATTGGATCTTGTGGTGGCAGTGATGATGTGACTTAGACCTGCTTGCTTCACTTCAGGGGGAGGAGAAGGAGCTTATGTTTATGGGCACATTCTCCATGGTAGAATCCCTGATGATGTCCAGGGATCATGAGGAGGTGTCTGTCTGCAAGGGAGGTGGGTAAGACCAACTGATCACAACATGTAAAACTGTGGCACATATCATAAAGGCCCAATGAACAACAGCCTCTTGGACACTTAGCAGCATGTGCAGGGACTCGAGGCTACAAAAATAAACCTCAATAACTCATAGTGCCTCTCCCAATATACTCACCTTTCATCCTCAGGGAATGAGCAGGTCATAAAGCTCTCGCTATGGGGAACAAAGAAATCAAGAGAGCAGCTGGAAGGGGAAGGTTAACGGCCAGAGGAGGACAGCAAAAAAATGGAAAATGGAGGGAAACAGGGAGGTGAAAATATCATTTAATGTAAATATAATTTAGAAAAATGAAAGTAGAGAGACTGCAGACACAGTTTATATGACATAAAGGTTTTCAAACACTACCATGAGAGAAAAATAAGACAAAAGAAGGGCAACAATGTTATCATATCACACAGTGTAATGTTCAGGTTTAGTACACTACACTAAGAAACAGAGTGGGAAAAAAAAAAAACAAGTTATAGGAAATAGTGCAACAGGAACCAGAACACTGAGGTTTATCGATCATTTAACAAATGAAAAACAGAGATTCAGATGCTTAATATGTATACATAATAGTGCTTACAAAATAAAATAGTGTTTTGAAAACACAAAAGCTTTCATAAATTCAAAAGAAAACATGATAGTTGCAGATAACTTTAGCTAATGCTGAAGGAAGAAATTAGAAAATATAACATGGTAATGAGAGAAGATATGTCACTGGAGCGAGCTTCATTGACAAAGACAGAAAAAACTCTGACTTTGATGCAGGTGACCCATGTTTGATTAGTGGCTTGAGTGCCTCCTGGAGCTAGCATGCAGAGAAGAATAAGAGAAATAACAAGGCTAAAGCCTGCTTGTTTTTCTTTGAGGGAGCGGCACAAACTCATGTGCAGTCTCTGCAATACAATCCCCAATGGAAAGCGGAGATCATTCAGAGATGCCTGTCTACAAGTGGAGCAGGAATGGACAAGGCCAGCTAATCACATTATGCAGAGGTGTGACATGTACTGCAGAAGCCAACTGTATGTCAACACCTTAAATGCATGTGAGCAGGAACAGACATTAGGGTTTAACTGTGAAAACATCAACCACTTCTGATGCCTCAATGAAAGACCCTGTTGGTTCTCACCCCAATAACAGGAAATGACTGTGCTAGTTGACCAAGAGAGGCCTGACAGTCAGCAGGCAGAACAAAAAATGGTATGCCATTGGGAAATACAGATATAACAATAATAAAGTAAGAAAATAATAGAGCAACAGACAAATTATACACTGGGAAGCAAAAAAAAAAACATTAAGATAATAAAAAAATAAAATATATTCTTTGAACACAAGGCTTTAATATGTATAACAAAAGGGAAAATAAATAAAGACTGCAGACTGAGTTCAGAAAATTAACACCAAGTTGATAAAGGACTATAAAGACAGACTAAGTTACAATGAAGTAATGAGATGTTTTCATGAGGCATGAGCCAATAGTGAGTACTGTTAAATGAAAAATGAAGGAATACATCAAAATTAAAAAAGCATATTGAAAGAAGTGATGACAGAAGATGAAGGAGGGAAAGAAGCTAGAAGTACATAATGCAATACAAACTACATATGAACTGCATATAATCAAAATAAAATATTTTTTTTAAATTGGAGAAGGCAAGTTAGCAAATGTGTATGAATGACAAATATTAGCAAATCAGCAAATGAACAAGCAAATGTAGTTCCTTTAACAGGAAAGAAGAAATAGAGAAAACATTATGTGAGCAATAATGAACAGTGTTAGTGTGATTGTACAGACATAACTCAGGTAAAGAAAAGTATACACAAGATAAGTTTTCTGAAAATGATAGAGACTGTTGAGCTTTCAGAAAGGCAATGAACAGAACAAATCAAAATAGAAGAGGTTAAGAATATATTAAAGAGAATGCATACTGAAAGTTTGTCAGGTATAGATGGTTCAGCCTAAGAGTTTTGTAACACTATCAGATAAACAGTTAAAAGAAAACATGCATAATGCTTAATGAACATTTGAAATCAGTCGGATAGTAAAAGAAAATATGTAAAATGCTCACTAAATGATTATTTAAATAGTACACAATGAAGGTATATTAAACTATATGTTTAAAAAGGAGATATAATATAGGTAAGAAACTGGAGACCTGTAACTTTTATCAATGGTTATAAGCACGGACAAAATAAAAAACAGTAAGAAATATGAAAATGATTTGGAATCATAGGTACTTACTAGTCTATTGATCTGTGAGGATCTTAACAGGGCTACACTTGCATTCCCATGGTAGTTTTTCGCCCTTTTATTTTGCATACAAATATCTCAGAGATGGCCAAATATGATGGGACATTTACAAGTTTCCTCTATCCATGTCCAAATTTCTATTGGTAATGTGTCATAATGCATCCTGGATAGTGATATGTCACTCTCTATGATCTACAAAAGCCATAGCTCATACTTAGACCTATTGGAGAGACTCACCATCTAACCTAATACCATACTCATCGGTGACTTTAATTGCCCCTAAACTGACTGAATCTTACATGACACCAAACTTGCAGGTCCAGAGATTCCTAGACTTTGCAAACACATATACCCTCGACCAGTTAGTCCATACACCCATTAGATGTACAAACATTGTACTTGCAAATACTGGAAAACCTTGCCTCCCCTAATGCCATGTCATCTCCAGTAAAATCAGACCATAAAGCTGTCTTCTTTATGATAAAAATCAATTCTGTAACCCCAGTATACCTTGTAACAATTCAGTTAGGAACTATTCTAAGGCAAACAACCTCTTATTGAGTGATGACCTATCAAAATGTAAAGCTCCTCCTAACCCAGATGACACCATGTCAATAGCTGCAAAGAGGATGCTGTGCCTACCAGATGTAAGCCCAAAAAACACCCTTAGTGCAATCCAAATTTAAGTAGGTTGTACAACAAAAGGAAAAAAGTCATAGCTAAATTTAGGAAGTACAAAACCCAGAATGATAAAAATTCTCCAAGGTGAATAGACAACTAAAGAGGACTAATAAAGTCCAACAAAGTCAATTTTGAAGTAAAGATAGCAGGCCAAGGACAACCATAACATCTTCTTTTGCTATGCCCAAACCTCAAAGGCAGCCAACAGTGTGATGAACTGGCTGTAAATGGAACCCATGTTCACAGAAATGGGAGATGTACCTAATCTGCTGGCTGACAAATTCAGCTCCAATCCCCCCCCCCCCCAACATACACACTCCTCCCTAGCTCACCTCAGGAAATACCACCAAATATAATCCCTCCAAGTATCAATAGGAAGCAGGTCTTAGACTCACTTTCTAAGGTCAAGAATACAGACTTGATAAGCCCTGATAATATCCCAGGATGTATGTTAAATAACCTGAAATATGACCTATCAGGTCCATTGGAGTCATTATTCAACCACGGCCTCAAAGCAGGCTTTGTGCTACATGAATGGTGGACTGCAACAGTCACCCTTCTTCAAAAGGGCAGACCATCTACAGACCCTGGGAACTACAGTCCCATTAGTCTGACTAGACTCATATGCTAAGTCACGAAACGGATGATCACGGAAATGATTAGTAATGGCATAGAAAACCTTCAGACATTAGACTCAAGCCAGTTTTGTTTCATCAATGGTAGGTCATGCCTCTTAAACCTGATGATCTTCTTTGAGAAGGTCGCCAACACAATGGACGAGGTGGCAAAACGATGAATACTGCCTACTTTGACCTGGCTAAGGCATACGTTACAATACCCCACTTGGGTGTTGTAAACAAGCAAACCCAACAAATTAGGCACTAAACCCTATGTAACACACTAGGCAGCCAACTCGTTCTCAGATAGGATCCAGGAAATAAGGATAGGGGTGACCCATCTCCACAAAAAGGCTGGTCATCAGCAGAGTCCCTCGGGGATCTGTGCTGGGTCTGCTCCTATTTAGCATCTACTTCTCAGAAGTCAAGGGCAATGTCAGGGGCCTCTGGCGGACCAAGTCTACAGATGATTCAAACTAGGAGCAGTTACAGAAGCCCCCCAAGACACTAATCTCTTACAAGAAGGTCTAACACAGACAAATGACTAGTACCAAAGCCACATACTAAAACTCAATGTCAAGAAATGTATAATAGTATATATACTGGATTACAGGAACTGGAGCTAGTCACTCAAGAAAATATTTGGATATAATGATATCATATATGAAAGGAATTTTGAATTTGGCTGGAGACTTTAATTGTTAACCGAAGAGTGAAGATTCAATTTCTCAGAGAAAGTTTAGATGTGCAGCTTTGGCTAAAACCTTAATAACTTTCACTGATACCTTTCATCTAAAAGATATTAATAACTTTATAACTACAAATTCACTAATATATACTCATTATTCATACAGATTCAACACACAAACTAAAATAGATAAAATGTTTGTTTCTAATGAATTGATTACCAAAATTGAAAAAAATTATAACATGCTGTCCACTATCGGATGACAATGCTATAACATTTATTATGAAACTTAAATCACACAGATTAATTCCTCATAATAGAATTCCAGCATATATAATGAAGTTGAAAGAATTCAAAGAACGGATTTTTAAAAGAAATACAACAATTCTTATTTTTTAATAATAATAAAGAATTTTCTGATCTCATTTTAGGTGACACTCTAAAAGCATATATTTATGGTAAAATATATAGTTGGTATATAAATAAAAGAAGGAAATGGGAAAAAGAACTTTTGGATTTATAAACTGAAATTGATAATCTTAAGATATTTATACAAAATTGGAATAAGGATTTAGGGTCTAAACTTGTTGATTTAAACTTAAAATACACAGAAAGTTTAAATCATAAAGTGTCAATTAATCTAGAGAAATATGAATTATAAACATATTCTTTGAATCGAATAAGACTACATAAATTAGTATCAGATCCAAAAAATGAATAAAGCTAACTATATTAATATTATTTTAAATGAGAAAAAAATGCTACAGAACTAGAAGACATATGAGAATG
>NC_056728.1:1709318785-1709518414 GCF_019279795.1 Protopterus annectens
CAACTACCCGGGAGTTGCCATTTTAAATAGGTAGATGAGCTGAAAGAAAGAATATTTATAGTGGATAAAAGCAGTATATGACATTAGCAGACTGAAAAAAAGATGTAATAAATTTAAATACACATACTTATATATTAATGTTAAGCATTGAGAAAATATATCAGCAGTAGGAAATGGGAAAGAAAACAGAAATTATAAAACGTGTTACAGATTATTTATGAAAACTCGAGAGTAAAACCTATTATAAATGGTGCTGTAAAAGAATAGGAAGAACAATCATCTACTTTTTTCTTACAATCCGTAAATAAGTCTGTTATGGAATCATTAAAAAAATTAAGAATAATGAATGGAGATTAAAGAAGATAAAGAATAAGGAACTGAGGTTATATAGAAACCATGTAGCATCACACCTACTAAACCTATGCAGGTCATAGCCAAACAGATGCATGAGATAGTGAATAAGCCAGAAAATATTACAAAAAATTCCAGAATTTTAGTTTTAAGATCAATGAAAGCAAAATGAAAAGCTTTCGACAAGATGGATAAAAAAAAAGAAGTTATGTACTTATCATAACATTCCATCTGTAATGTCCATTTTCATTCTTCTTCAATCTGAGAGTTTCAGATTTGACTCTCATATCTGACCCGGCTGCTTTACAAGCTTAGGATTCGAAGCTCAAGCTCCTCCTCTCCATTCCATAATGTCTCATTCCCTCAGATTACCTCAGATTAAGTTTGCTACTTATATATATATATATATATATATATATATATATAATTTTAGAAATAATCATATATCCACCATACAGAAGAAAAGGATAGAGACTGCACAGTTCAGAGGCTCAAAACAGGAACTGTGGTTCCTACTAGTATCTTTATCAGGCCTTTCATAACTATGGACAGGAGAAAGGAGGAAGGGGAGGTTGATAAAGTATGAAAATGGACAATGCAGATGGACCATTATGGTAAGTACATAACTTCTTTATCTGATGTTGTCATTTTCATTGGTTCCTCATCCTGTGGGACAGCGCCCCCAGCTACAATAACTTAGGGAGCCATCAAGGAAGAATATTCTGCATCACTGCAGAGCCAAAAGCAGCCCTATTTCTGGAGATAATGTCCAGTTTATAATGTATAATAACTGTATGAGAATTTGACCATGAAGCAGCTCCACAAATATCATCAACTGAAACTCTGGAGCAAAAAGCTTGAGATGTCACCATGGATCTTGTAGAATGAGCTTTGACAAGCCTAGGTAAAGGAATACCTTTTGAAGAATAAATAAAGGAGATGCAATCCCATAACCATTTAGCCAGTGTGGATCTGGCAACTGCTGCACCTTTTCTAACATCTGCGAAAGATATGAACAGTTGATCAGATTTCAGGTAAGATTTTGTCCTGCCAGATAAAAACACAAATGCCTATGAACATCCAGGAGATGCAGTGTGTATTCTCCCTTGTTCTGAAAATTGGGAAAGAAGACCAGTAGGTTGATAGAGTGCTTGACATTGTTTTCTGTCATCACCTTAAGCAAAACGGATGGATTTGTCTGTGAAGATACTCTATATTTATGAAAAATGAAATTTAGAAGAGAGCTTGCAGTTCAGAAACTCTTCTAGCTGAAGTAACAGCTACCAACAGAGTTGTTTTTCCAGAAAAAAAACTTCAAGTCTACCTTAGCTGCAGCTTCAAAAGGGGAAGAACTAATGTCTGTAAATTCAAAGTTAGGTCCCAAGGAGGGGTTGGATCTTTGATTGGGGACAAGCAAAAAGGTACCTCAGAGGAAGGCCTTGCATAGTTTTGACAAAGCTAGAAAGGAAGAGTTTTCTCCAATATGAAAAGCTGAAATGGCTGGTAATTGAACTTTTACTGTGGAATAATTGGCCCCATTCTGGATGAGGAAAGCCAGGAAATCAATTACTACTGGGATAGGAGCCATAAAAGGATCTATTAGCTTCTGCTGAGCCCAGATGGAGAATTGTTTCCACTTGCTCTTGTAGATTTTTCTGGTATATATTTTGTGGGAGGAAATCAGAATCTTTGACTGGGGATGAAAGCCTGGAATGCCTAGCCATCAATGGAACTGGAGAAACCATGCGGTTGATTTTAGGCATTGAAGATCCAGGTGAGTCTGTCTTGAAGGATGGGACAGTAGATATGGAAGAGGCTCCAGTGTCCAGGGAGGGTAAATCAGGTGAGACCAAAGAAAGGTGTACCAGACTTGGCAAGGTCAAAAGGGAGCGACGAGGATTACTTTTGCTCTTCAACCAGTGTACTTTCTGAAGAAATTTGGGAATCAGGGGTTAAGGAGGAATGCATAAAGTAGACAGGGGGCCAAGCATGGACTACAGCATCTGTTGGTAACTTCCCCTGAGGTGGGATCAAGGCAAAGAACCTGCTGCATTTGTTGCTGAGGGGGGAACACAAAGATATTGCAGCAAGGTTGACCCCAGGAAAACCACGTTTGCCACTGACTGATTCAGGGACCACTCCTAAGGCATCAGTAAAACTCTGCTCAGCCTGTCTGCTAGAATGCTGTACTCCCCCAGAATGTGCACTGTAGTTAAAAAGCAGTTAGTAGATATCGCCCATTGCCACACTCTCATTGTTCACATGTGCAAATGTGCAGTAGGTAACACAGTTACAGTGGCAGCCATCGAGCCTAACGTCCTGAGGAATAATTTTGCAGGAGGGGCCAGAATTACTAGGATTTGCGAGATATGTAGCCTAAGCATCAAAACTCTGTTTGGAGGTAGGTAGGCCATAGTTTTGGTTTTGTCCAAGAGTGCTCCAATAAAGTCTACCAACTGAACAGGAACTGACTGTGATTTTTGCATGTTGATGTTTATGCAGAGTGGCAGCTAGTTGCAAGAGATAGTCCCTGCTTGGATGAGTAGATGCCTGGTCGAAGCGGTTAGGAGCCAGTCGTCCAGATATGAAAACACGTGGAAACCCTGCATTCTAAGATGAGCTTGCAACTACTGCCATGCATTTGATGAACACCCTGGGAGCTGTGGTGAGACCAAACAGGAGCACTCAGAATTGGTAATGGCTTGCTCCTAGCCTGAAGCAAAGATATCATCTGGAGTGTCTGCCCATTTTGATATGGTAGTATGCATCCTTCAGGTCTATCGAGCACATTCAGTCATCCATCTGCAGAAGAGGTAGGATGGATTGGATCATGACCATCCTGAATTTCAAGTTCTTCACTAATTTATTCAGAGATGTTACATCCAAAATTGGCCTTATGACTCCTGTCTTCTTTAGTACTAAAAAAACCTTTTGTAGATGCCTGATCCAAGTTGGTTAAGAGGGACCTTCCATGAATAAGCAGATGGCAGCCTAGAAACTGTTTTGGTAGAAGCCTCCTTGAGAAGAGACCTCTGTGCTGAAACACATGGCCCCAAAATGACAGGGGAAGCACAGGGAAGTTGAAGGAGAAGAGACCAGGACTGTCATATTCAAAGGTCTGGATCCAAAGCTTTTAGAGCCTTCCTTGGTGGCTCGGAGAAGGATCTCACCAGGAAATGCTTCCTATGTTCCCAGGCCTCCTTATGTTTCTTTATGGGGGGTAGTGGGCCCCAGAAGTGGGAAGCACAGAGGGAGCAGTCAAAGGAAGCAAGCCCTTTAAAATGAGCTTTTTCCTACCGTCCGCCAGTGCCCGTGGAATAAACCTCTTGCAGATGTCACACAAACTGTCCAAGTGCACTGGGCTTAAGACAGTAATAAATGCACTCCATGTGGGCATCAGATAAGGGAATCTTGTGCCATTTTTAAAGCCCAATAGTTCATCAGACTTCTCGGCCATGATAAACCACAAAAAAAGTCTACCTATACTTAGGAGAGACAGAGGGAAAGAAAGGAGAAAAGAGAAAGAATCGGATTGAAGAAAAACCTGCTGGAAAGTCTTTTTGTTTATATATATATATATATATATATATATATATATATATATATATATATATACACACACACACACACACACACACACACACACATACGTACATACATATATAAAGAATGAGATCTAAGAGGTAAAAATGGGAGGAATGAAGAAAACACAGCTCAAGGCCAACTTACAAAATAACAAAAACTTTGAAAAGGATCTCTCAGAGCAGTGAAACCTTGATGTTTTCCAGAAGCGGCAAACGAGATCTGAGGTAATCTGGGGGAATGCGGCATTATGGGATGAAGAGGAGGAGCTCAAGTTTCAAATCCTAAGCTTGTAAAGCAGTCGAAATGGATCAGATCCAAAACTCAGAGTGAGGAACGAATGAAAATGACAACATCAGAGCAAGTATTATGACTTCAAATTATACTGTTTGAGTTGATGAGTGAAATCTGGGGATCAGGGGTGTTAGTATACAAGAAAGGAGAAGGCTGTTGCATAAAACGAAGCATATAGTAAAATTACTGAATATTTACAGTGTTAGAAAAAAGAAAAATGCTACTAAAGGGCGTTTTATTTGGGCTACTGGCTTAAACTGTAAGCATAAATTGTGTTTTAGAAAAATAAATGACATGGATTCTTCTGTCCACTTTGTGTCTACATCCTTTTTAATACCTTTATTAAATTATCACTTAAGACATACGCAAGCATGCATTAACAGAAAAGAAAAAAACATATTAACATTCTTCTATTTATATATATTATACATCACATATATTTTCTTTCTTTGTAATTATCATCAGTCCAGCATTACATAAACTGTTGAATTCCTGCCTTCCCTTAAACCTCATTCCTCCTCCTGAACATTATTCTGCATGTATTGTACCCAAAATTTTAATTTATTTCTGTGTAATTTGCTCCTTCCCTTTTCTAAAGATCCCTCTCCCAGTTCTTTTATCTTTTTTATAATATGCAGTACTTCAAATACAGATCGGTTAGGTTTGATTTCCATTTTCTAGTAACTGTTTTTTTTTTTGTTGGAAGAAAACAGAATTAAACTTAGTAAATCTTTACTATGTCTTTTTTTTTTTTTTTTTTTTATTTTTCATAGTTTTTTTTACTAAGCTAACTGCTGCCCTTGCCATTTTTTTTAAAGCAGCAAATCTTGTGAGACTCAAACCCTGCACCTTGTGTTTCTAAGGCAACCACCTTAGCCATTAAGCCACCCTCATTTGGATCCTGTGTCCCAGCTCAAAAAATCATATCCTTAGTTACAGCCCTTTGCTCACCAATATTTCTGACCGAGTACTCTGTAGGGAATTTTTTTAAATCTGCCAACTCGTTACACCTCGAGTTTCAAGGGAACTGAGTATGTGACAGTTTGTATAAACTGAGATGTACGGAGTACTGTGAATGGAAAAATACTGAACAAACAAGAGTCTGCCTGAAAGCAGGAAATGTGCCTTTTATGGAAGCATATCCAATTCTCTCTTCTGCCTGGAAATATGATGATGTAAATTGCCTTATGTTTACAGGTAAACCTTTAATTGGTTAATTGCCTGTGTAATGATCTAATTGGTTCAGTTTTATATTTTTGTACTGTCAGCAATATCACCAGTATATAAGCTTGTTTATTCCTTTGTTCTGTGAGTCTCCCTGGTGCTTTCCATGAGGCTCCCGCACGTGTGTACTGTTAGCTAATAAAAACCACTGAAGGAGATAAAGAACTATTTGTCTTCACTTTTAAAGTATTATGAAATGTAACAACCTCAATTTGGTGTTTAAATATTAATTCTATCAAAAGGGGAGGAATATATATACAAAGGAAGGAGAATGAGGTTGGAGAATGATTTGCCCAACTACAAAATGACACAGAGGAACACTTTTTAATTGTGAAGCAAACACATGAAAAGAAGAATTCAATGTTAGAACAAGTAAAGTAAAATATATGGAAGCCATCCTGCCCACCACAGTAATGCATGCAAACTCTAACAGTGCACCTTAAGGGAAAAAAAAAACGTTCTAGAACACTGCCACTGTTTAGACAGACTTGAGCTGAATCTGTGGTAAGGTTATGATTAGTGCATTGGAAAAGGAAATTTGTTTTCTTTCCAATGTTCTAGATGTCAGTAATCTGCATTACCCATATTCTGAATTTACCAACAAGTTTTGGTTGGTGCTGTGTGTGTGTTGATCACTTAAGATGTTAACCATTCTTTACTTAATCATATATCACAATAGTAACCCAGTCAAAAAAAGATAATCATATATGTATGCATATATTACTGCATGTCTAGGGGTGATGTGAGTGGTTCATGCCTTACAATCCTTGGTTGTGTGGTAATATCTGTACTAAGCACTCCCCCAAGTGCCTTATTGCAATAATAAAATATGCATGCATACACACACACTTTTTTGCAATTTCAGTTTTATATACAATTATATGTTCTGTAGTGTACTTTAATGTACAGTTGTTGTTCTGTCCATTTTAACTAACTGATTGCTAAGCAGGGTTACAACTTTTTAACTTGAATTTAGGTATGAAAGTTTCAGGGTAGCTATGCAGTGGATAAATGGCTGTGTGATGTTGCACAGTCCAGTTCATAAGCTATACTAACACTACATAATACCTCATCTGAGCTTTGGTAGGCACATGGCTTGGATATCAGTAGCACTTCACACACCTGTATACGGTTTAACAGGCAATACAGCCTCAAAAATATTCACAAGAATAATGTTGCTACTGGTAACTCCAAGAACTCAAAGACGTATATGCTGCTCCTCCACACCATCATTTTTCTTAAGTTGTTTTAGCTGATGGCATGCTTACTGTTTTTACTTAATATGGTTTATATGATAATTTTGTGGCTTTTGTTTCTATTTTAATATGAATTTGTATTCATGCAACATCCTGCTCTTGTATACTCTATCTTCAAATGTATCTCTTTTTTCAAACAATGTATAGTACAGTCATTCTACCATGTTGGTGTGAGTGGGTGGGGGTGTAATTTGATTCCTGAGCTAGAATTGCTGTTTTCTGTTGCTATGAGAACTGTTTTTGCTGCATGTTATTTGCTTCCCGTTTCCTCCTACACAGTTTCAATTCTCGTTTGTGAGATTTATCATTTTCCTTTCATCAGGAAGTTACTTTTTACTTTCTTTTCTTTATGTTTTTCTACCATCTACCTGCCTACTATCCAGCTTTCCCAATCGAAAGGATGCCCATTCACTCCCTGGAGATGAGGCTCATGCTTGGATCCACCAGGACACGAGCCTGCATGGGGAGCAGCCGTCAAGGCAGTTATCATGGAAATTTATGCTCTTGCCTTTTGGAAATGTCAGCACTTTAATGTACAGAGGCCCTAACCCTCTCCCGATTTCAACGGGCACACCTTCATCACCACAGATACTACCAATGCTCTTCCCACATTCACGAATATCTTTCTTTTACTGTTCTTGATCAGTTAATGTAGTTAAATTTGAATGTTTAAAATTTTCACTACTGTAAAGTATGTTTTTTGTGTCATAATTCTGACTTCATGTTTTTTTCTTTTTCTCTTTTCTTACTAAGATGTAGCAGTGTATTTGAGCTGGGTGTATATTTCTGCTATTTGATATTGTTTTTTACTGATTTATTGGGCTTGTTTTTGGAGTGTCTTTGTGTTTGACAGTTTTCTCTCCTAAATGATAGTGACAGCTTGCTGGATTTGAAGTCTGTCAGGGTGTAAGGCTCTCTATATGAGGCCCAAGTGGTTGGCACTAACCTTCTCCTGTCCACAAAATAAATTTGACACACACACACACACATATATATATATATATATATATATATATATATATATATATATATATGTGGATCTACTTTCAATCAACGAAAGTACGCTCCATCGAATCTAACTTACCCGCTCACTATCCACTGAAACTGCATGTCAACGAAACAACAAACTGCCGAATTCCTTTCCCAGGGAAAGGAACCACTGGACCACCATGCAAACGACACACAGCGGAAAGACACAGAGCCCACCAAAGTGGGGGGGGGGGGGCTTTGCACCCCATACCCCCCTACTTAAATATACCAACTCCAAGATCGCACTAAACAGGGAAAGGGCACAGTTCACCATGGTGGTCCAATGGTTCCTTTCCCTGTGAAAGGAATTTGGCAGTTCGTTGTTTCATTAAAATGCAGTTTTAGTGGAAGAAGATTGAGCAAGTTAAATTCAATGGATCGTACTTTCATTGACTGAAAGTAGATCCATACACACACACACACACACACACACACACACACACACACACACACACACACACACACACACACACACACACACACACACATATTTATGGATTTTTTTTTTTTATTGGGACTAAACAGAATAATTTAAACAAAAACACAGAACACAATTAAGAAAAGAATGGAAAGAATTGGTAATAAAATAAATTATACGACTCATCTGGAGCCGAGTTGTTTTAGCTAGCACTTTAGTTCACGGGGTTAAGGCTGTGAGTTAACAAGCCTCAGCCTTTAGCCCTGGGTTACATTCCCTCACTTTCTACTTGCAAACATTGTGACTCTGTGAAAGTCACTTAATCAGGTAATACTCACAGGTACACCTTGAAAAGAGCTACATGTTCAATGAGCTTACCTGGGTAGCAATAAAATAAAGTACCAACCTAGCAACAGAATCTAATAACCTTTTTTGCACCAAGATCCAGCTTCATGTAAGACAATTTTCCATGGACTGGCCATAGCACGTGCATAAAAATAAAGCATAATAAAGTGCATAATAACTATAACTCACCATGACACAGAATCAATGGGAGCCCTTAGCTTGTTTTCCTGCTACGAGACTGTCCCATGTAGGGGTGATGGGAGACAATGACACCCGAAGTGTGCTCCTCATGTAAAGTCTAGTCTGTAATTTCGTTTTGGTTGCAGCCATTGCAGAAAACTCTGCTTCACAAAGATATGATGTTGGAAATGGAGTCAGGGTTTTCAGTGCTTATTCAAGCAACTTTCTAAGTTTATAAGAGCAATATTTAAAATCTGTCCCTATTACTTGTGGCTCTGTAAAGATTTATTATGCGAGAGGTTGAGAGGTATGGTCGAGAGGTACACAAACCTAATGGAAACCTTTTTCTGAATCTAGCAACTTTCTAAGTTTATAAAAACAATATTTAAACTCTGTCCCCATTTTGGGGTCTTTGCTTCCCCATTATTTTTGGCTTTGTCCACATTTCTTGTGCTAAGAGGTCAAGAGGTATGCTGCATGCACATGGATTAGATCTAAAAGGCACTAGCAACTAACACCTACAATGATACTGAAACAAATTAACAAGTTTGTCTGACATTTCAAGTTCTGAAGTATCCTACCTCCGGTTGTCTCAGGGTGAGGCATGTAAAAAGCAATAAAACAAAAACGTCTACAAAAAAACAGTTTTGAATGATCTACTGGCATACCTGTCAGTAACAACTTTCAACCACATTTAAAGCTTACGCACATGGATCAATAAGAGTCAGAGATGGAAGAAGAGCTGCCAAGTTCCTCTCTGAAGTGAGCAGATGGGAGAAGGGGCAGCACCTGTGCATCCTCCAGGATCATTTTTGTATCGTCGCTTGCAGCACCAGTCAGCAGCATATTTTCAGCCATTCAAGACTTTTATCAGTTTGACCATACTGCAGTCAAACAAAAACTAGTGTGAGTGCATGATTGGATGAATTGTGGTGCTTGTCAATGGCTTCCTATGCCTCAGGAATGGTTAGTTGATTGGTTCATATACCACTTTGCTGATTGGCTGTAATTGCAGTATATGAACCAATTAAAACTTGTGTAGTAAAGCCACCACTGTTCGATGCAAAACAGTGGAACAAGTGTGCAATTTCAATGTTAAATGCGGTGCATTCTGTATGACCTGGAGCACTTGACTGCTCAGCTTGCATTCTATCATCTTTCTAAGTTTATAAGAGTGATATTTAAGATTTGTCCCTATTTTTGGTGCTTTGTCCCCTATTATTTTTGGCTTTATCCAGATTTTTTGTGTCCAGACGTTGACAGCAAGGGGTTCTGTCTAGATTTATTGTGTGAGAGGTACAGTCGAAAGGTACATAAACCTCTTAATTCATGCTGCTGCCAGGGATCACTCTCACATCTATATCTATATACACACACGCGCACACACACGCATGCACACACACACACACATACACACAGTCTGTTTGTTCTTTCATGGCGCATTCACTCATACAAACACACCCGCACTTTTTTCCTTTTCAGTTATTTTTATTTTACACTCACTAAACAGTAAAAGTGCTGCTTAGTGAGTGTTAAATAACTCTCACAGTCTCTCATACTCAGATACACAATCTCTTTTGCTTTCACACACACACACATTCTGCTTTCATGCATGCATTCACTCACACACGTAGACAGAACACTCAGACACATTCATTTTTTTGTTTTGCTCCCTTCTGTGTGGCTCGGTAACAAATGATCCACGGCCCGGTGGTTGGGAACTGCTGCTTCAGAGTTTTCATGCCAACAGAGAGAAGGATGAGCCCTGAGAGGACACTGCTAGGAAGAACAAACAATAAATGTCCATACGCTGGCAAAAAAAAAAAAAACACACCAAAAAACAAGAGGGATAGAAGCAGGGAGCAGCTACTGCAGCAGTGATCACTACAGTAGATGTTTGAAAGTTTACTTAAATAACTGTACTATGTTCTTCATATTGATCACTGCTGTAGTAGTCTAAGCTATATGGGTAGATTATCATAGCTTTTAGCAACTGGGAGATGGAAGGAAAAGGATTCAAGAGCCCTAGGAGAATGGTCTTAGCAAAGCCTGATCTAGACCTGGAGAGCGAATCACTCTTGTATTGCATTATAAAGTATGTACAGAGGGCCAAGTTACTGCCTGTAGATTGCTTCTACAGTCCAACCCTTTCTAAAAAGTCATAGACATTTTCTTTCTTTGGCACCAGAAATACTCTTGGATAAAAAACAGTTGTTACTAGGAAGGAAAGCTCTGATGAAGGAGACTGAGAACCCACTTGTCTGAAACGATCTGTTGCCAAAGAGATAAGTGAAGATTCTAACATTCTGGAAGGGATAAAGGGAAAGCCATGGGGGGGGGGGGTAAATCTTTTTGACTTGTTTGACTGCCCTTTGTTTTGGGACAGTTCCTGTTCTCTTTTTGGGACAATTCTGCCATTGCATTTTAAAATGTCTGCTTACTAGCATTTTGCTGGAACTGCATGTTTTGTCTCCTGCCAAAATTTGATGAGGGAGCAGAAAAACCCTTGGAAAAAAAAAATTGGAAGGGGGCTGAAAATATGAGAGATTCCCTATATCAGCTTACACCTCTCATCACATTTTTATAAACCTTTGCAGCACAGGGACCCCAGACTAAATTTATATTCATAGGAAAATTTTATAATCTCATGTTTTACATACTCTGGGAAGTTTTGAGAATGCAGCCAGAGAAACCTCTTCAAAACATTAGCAGTGGCAACAGCCCTGGATGTAGTATCTACAGAGTCAAATACACTTTAAACAATGAGAAGTGACCTCTGAAACAGAAGAAACCGATCCACACAAAACCAATTTTTCCTCACAGGAGGAAACTGCAGATAAAATATTCCTCCTACTCTGACAATTAGTCAGAATAAACTTTAACATATGAATATGGCAATTCACAATTAAAAAATTAAAGTTGCATGAAAAGAGACATGAAGAAACTCTCGGATTATGTAGCTCAGGTGGGTACTGCCCTAGCCCTGAGCAGCATCCTACCATCACCCAGTATGATACCACAGTACAAGCAGAAATGATTGATTTCAACAACAAGTTTCTGGCGTCATTCTAAGGGGATCCAGTATCTGTCTGCCTGGGATGACATGAATGACAGACCTCGATGCTTTGCCAGAGATGGCCTGCATCTGTCACCCCTGGGCTTCCGGATACTGGCCAAGGCTCTTGCCACCCCATAGTGCTTTTTTTAGCTGGTGTGCCAAAGACCAAATTACCACCGTAACAGCTACAAACAAATGCAATCTGAGGGCCATGCTGCTTAACGCTAGAAGTCTAAATCTCAAAATGCACTCACTCGAAGTTCTCCTTAAAATGGAGACCATCGACATTTGTGCTGTAACAGAGACCTGGTTCAAGGCAGCAGAAAGCACTCCTGCACTACCAGGCTGAAACCTCATTCCCCACCTTTCGGCTCCAGAAGTTGGACCGAAGCTCCAAAGGTGGTGGTGTGTCCATATTCATAAAGGATGTGCAAACCTCCAGACTGGTAGCTCAACATAACACATCAGAGATACTTCAGGTGCAGCTAACATTGGGTAGGACAGCGATTCAGGTCGTAGCCTGTTATAGGTCCCCAACCATGTCCCAAGATACTCGCTCTACATTCCTATGCATCCTGGAGAACATTAGCATCCAACCTAACACACTCATACTGGGCGACCTGAACTACCCCTCCATTAACTGGGAAAACTACTCATGTACCAATACACTTGCCCAACGTTTCCTGGAATTCATTAATTCTAATGCCCTGGACCATTTCGTTCTTACCCCATTAGAAGTAGCAACATCCTTGACCTGGTCATTACTAACATGGGTGACCGTCACTCTGCACCAATAGTCAACTCCTCCCTGGTTAGATCCGACCACAAACTAATCACCTTGGAAATTCACATACCCCCCCCCCCCGCAAAAGTAACCACCATGAAAAAAGTATAGTTGTGTACACTTACCATAAATGTATTCACTGTTGCAGTTATCACATTTGGGTTATCTGCCTGCAGGTAGCCCTCAGCCAGCCTGAATACCAGAGTCTTTGGATTTCTGCGTCAGATGCTGTCTCTTCTTCCATGATGTCAGGTTGTCAGGGGCATAATACATGCAACCGACGCCATTACATCAGTTTTTCTTGCCCCAGATGTCAGGTGCCCCCACAATAGGAAGCAGTTATATGGTATGGTACACCCCCATCAAAAAGCAAATACACCAGAAAAAATAAATATACCAAACAAGAAGGAAAGGTACAGCCAAGAGAAGTCAGGGGGCTGGAGGGAGGGTAACCAGGACTGCAACAGTGAATACACTCGAACATCTACATTTATGGTAAGTATCCACAACTGTACTATGTTCTTCATGTTTCACTGTTGCAGTCATCACATTTGGGTTGATTTCCAAAGCTAAGGAAGGGAGGAGGAAGTTAAAGAGCATTAGGGCCAGCTATTAAGCCCTACAAGACTGCAATGACAAATCCAGCTCTGGATTTAGAAAAGATAGGCGTGTGGTAATGCTTGGTGAAGGTACGTACAGAGCTCCAGGTAGCAGCGTCTAGGATGTCCCTGGTAGGGACTCCTCTGAGAAAAGCCGCAGAGGTAGATGCAGCCCTGGTGGAAAGTGATCTTATCCCCTTGTGGGGTAGGTTTTCCATGGTGCTTGTAGCAGAAATTAATGCAATAGGCTATCCATTTGGAGATGATTTGCTTTGAAAGGGCCTTCCCTTCTGCCCCTGCAGCAAAGCCAACTAGCAGCTGTTCAGATTTTCTGAGAGGCTTAGACCTGTCCAAGTAAAATCTAAGTTGTCTGTGCACGTCCAGAGAGTGCAGTATTCATTCACCTTTGTTTTGCAGATTAGAGAAAAAAGTAGGCGAATGAATGGACTGATTTAGGGCCACACTAGACACCACCTTGGGCATAAAGGAAGGATTAGTCCTGAGGGAAACCCTGTCCGCATGGAAGATAATGAAGGGTTCCACTGCCATGAGGGCCTGTAATTCAGACACTCTTCTTGCTGAAGTGATGGCTAGAAGGAAGGCTGTATTCCAAGAAAGGAATTTCAATTCTGCTGTTGCAGCTGGCTCAAAGGGGGGGGGGGGTGAGCTTTTCCAATACAAAGTTAAGGTCCCAGGCTGGAGTGGGAGCTCTCCTGGGGGGTCTTAAATTTTTTGGCCCCTCTAAGGTATTGTTTTAGCAAGGGGTGAGAGAAAAGGGGTGGCTCAATATTGTAATGTGATAAAATTGCAGAGGCATGAATTTTAATTGATGAGAAGGATAGGCCCTTGTGGAGCATTTCTGTTAAGTACTGTAGAATATGAGGTAAGCTGGGCACCGTTATGCCCATCCCCTGAGCCTGGCTCCAGGAACAGTATCTTTTCCAGTTTTCAGCATATGATTTTCTAGTACTAGGCCTCCTCGCCTCCAGAATGACATCCAGCACCTGCTTACTGAGAGATGCTAGAGGAGAGCTCAAGGAATTAGCCAGGCTGTAAGGTTCAGGGATTGAAGTTGAGGGTGCAGAATCTGGCCCGCCTGCTGGGACAGCAGGGAAGGGGTCTGAAGCAGGTGCCATGGTTGCAATAGTGTCATATTGCGCAAGAGGGGGTACCAGTGCTGGCGTGGCCAGTCTGGTGCAATCAGTATTGTCCTTGGCTTGTCCTGTTTGATCTTTAGTAGAACCTTCGAGAGGGGGAAATGCATAAACCGAGAGGCTTTCCCAGGTAAAGGACAGGGCATCCACTTTCCAAGCTTGACTGTGGAGAGTTCTTGTGCAGAATTTGTTGAATTGGTAGTTCTGAGGGGAGGCAAACAGGTCTACCTCTGGAGACCCCCATTTGTTCCTCAAGAGGTTGAATATTTTGGGTTCTAGTTTCCATTCATGTGGGTCCATGAGATTTCTGCTTAAGTCATCTGCCAGTGAATTTAGTTTGCTTGTAGGTGTACTTAGTAGCTCAAGGCTGTGTTCCACAGAGCCATGGCTAGTCTGCAGAGAGGGTACAAGTGGGTTCCCCCCTGCTTGTTTATGTACCACATAACTATGGTGTTGTCTGTCTTTACCAATAGTTGTCCTGGAAGAATACGGCCTTTGATGGCTGTCAGAGCATTCTGTACAGCTAACATTTCTTTTTGATTGATATGTTGGTGCATCTGTCTCGGGTTCCATTTGCCCTGAATGCACTGCCCTGCTATGTGAGCCCCCCATGCATAGTCTGATGAGTCTGTTGTTAGGGTTTGGGCAGCAGGGGGTACAGTGAAAGGGAGTCCCTTGTTGTGGTAGCAGGCCTCTGCCCACCAAAGGAATGCTGTCTTCATACAAGTTGTTGTTCTTCTTCTTCTTTCGGCTTTTCCCGGTTAGGGGTCGCTACAGCGGAACTCCGATCCGCTAATGACTGGCAGTAGATTTTTTTTTATGGTGCCGAGGTGCTAGCCCCATGCCCAACCTTCAACGAAGGCACTCCCATTCATGCATGTCTTTCGAACGCCACTCGAAGGAATGATAGAAATCATTGCTTCCAGGTCCTGAGAATGTTGACACCATAGGCTTTTTAGATACCATTGGAGTTTCCTCATATGCAGTCTTGCATATGGAGTTAGTAGAATGCAAGAGGCCATGAACCCCAGGGCTTGCAGTATTTTCCTTGTAGATAGCTGGGGTTTTGTGGCCAATAGTTTGAAGTAGGTTGTCTTGTTTCTCCGGAGTTAGGAATGCCATCTGGGAAGTTGTGTTCAAGCCTGCTCCCACGAATACAATCTGTTGGCAGGGTACTAGGTGAGATTTATTTTCGTTGATAGTGTACCCCAGAGAGGTCAGATGTTTCTGTACGAATGCCAGGTGTTGTAATAGCAAGTCCTGGCTTTTTGCCTGAATCAGACAATCATCCAAGTATGGGTAAATTTGAATAGTTCTCTGCCTGCAAAATGCAATGGCTGGAGCTAGACACTTTGTGAATACCCTGGGCGCAGTAGATAAGCCAAAGGGAAGTGCAGAGAACTGATAGTGCATGGAGCCTGCCCTGAAGCGTGTGTATTTCCTGCAAGATTCCCTTATTGGGATGTGCAGGTAAGCTTCCTTTAAGTCTAGGGTTGCCAGCCAGGCATCCTTGGCTAACATAGGAAGAAGCTGTGGAAGAGTTAGCATTTTGAATTTTGGAACTACCAGAAAGGTGTTGAGAATAGAGAGGTCCAGGAGAGGATGCCAGGAGTTGTCTTTTCTGGGTACCAGAAAAAGACTTGAATAAAAACTTTGTCCCCTTTGATCTGCTGGGACAGGCTTAATAGCCCTGATACTGAGAAGAAAGAGAACCTGCTCTTGGGCCTCCACCCATTGATTTGGGGGCAGGTCTGACCAACCATTTGGGGTTGGTAGTGTGTGGAAGTGGAATCTGTATCCTTGGGAGACTATGTTCAAAACCCATTTGCCCTGGGTAATGAGTTCCCAGTTTTTTGCATGCAGGGTGAGCTTTCCTCCTAAGGGAGCAGGTAGTTGAGCAGGGCTTGGAAGGGTTAAGGTTAAGTCATTGTGCCATTTTTCCATAGGGGGGGTGGCTTACTGCTCCCTGCTTTGGAAGTGGGAGCCCCCAACTGCTTAGGTCTGTGTGTAGCCTGAGACTGTAGCCTGGGTGGTCTGCTGTTCCTGGGTTTGGACTGAGAAAGTCAGGAAGGGACTAGAAAGGACCAGATCTTTGAAGGCCAATGCCTACTGAATCTGGGAGGCTGTACTTGTAGGAAATCTTTAACAGTTTGCATAGATTTAGCTTTTTCCTATATCCTTTTGAGGACGACTTCTGCTTTGCTGCCAAAAAGGCGGTCTTGATTTAAGGGAGCATCCAGTAATTTAGCTTTAACATGATCTGGCAAGTTTTGTTCCTTAAGCCAAGCATGCCTTCTAAGTACAGACCCAGTGACAGCAGCCCTACAAGATGCTTCTAAAGCATCAAAACCACATTGCAAAGTATGTTTACCAACTTGTTCTGCAGAATGCATTAAATCTTGCAATTCTTTGTGTTCAGCACAGTCAGCAATCAACATCATTTTCTGTTTAAGTAGTCCCATAATATGCTGCTGATATTTTAACATATGAAACTGGCAATTTAAAGCCCTAATGGTTAAAGTAGCAGGAGTGTATACCTTCTTGCCCCATCTGTCTAAGGCTCTAGAATCTCTATCAGAAGGGGTAGGATTTTTGGCAGCAGTAGCCTTAAAGACTTTTGGTCCTTGGGAAATCATCGCTGGATCCGCAGAAGGATTCTTAAAGAGGAACTTGCGAGAGTCAGGTACTCTGTAGTACCTGTCAGGTTTTCTGGGAGCTGGAGGGAACTAGATTCCAAGAAAGCATCATCTACAATGTCCAGAACAGGAGGGATAGCTAAAGGCCTGTGTTGAGGCAGGAGTAAGAATTCCCTAAGTCTCTTTTTGGACTCAAGAGTAATCCTGGCTTTCCCAGTGGAAATGCTCCCTAAGAGTATGCAAGGTTTTACCGAAAGAAAGATCTTCTGGAGGGGAAGCAGAGGGAATAGATTCCTCTGCATCAGAATCCTCATAAGTAGATAAGGGCAAATCCTGGTAATCAGAAGGAGCAGAAATATCAGATTCCTGATCAGAAGAATCAGAAAGAAAATCAGTTCTAGGTCTCTTAGAGGGGGAAGGCTGGCTTCCCCTAATTAAGGTAATAAGGTATTCAGCCATTCTAAGCATTTGTTTTTGAGGCATATGGGCCTGAGCCTGAGGTTTGGTCGTCGGTTTTCTAGGCGTAGTGCGAGTTTTTGGGCTGGATGAAAGCGAGGGTGTTGGTTTAACATGAATGTCCGTAGGCTTAAATACACCCTCAGAAGCCGGTGCCTGCACAGCGGCTCCAGACCCATCCAAGGTAGAGACATCCGCAGGTTCCATAGTCGAAGAAGCATCTCCCGGCACACCGGACTCAGAATGGTTCTCAGTAGAGGCCTGCGAATCTGAAGTAGCGGGTATCAGGGGCTGCAAAAGCACCTCACAGAGTACCGGCGGACTGGCGACTAGCTTAAAGGAAGTGTCATCGGCAGTTTTGGACCTATGCAGTCTGTCTCTGTCTTTATCCTTATGTTTTTTTTGGAAGATGGGTAGTCAGATGGCTTAACGAAGCCATTTCGGAGTACACAGATCGAATCTGAAAGTAACTGGCTGCAAAAATAGCCAGACGATGAATAGTTCAGGTGTTGAACAAGGCACAAAACCGACAGCTAGGAACGTCGTGGTCTGGGCCTAAACAGGGGATGCAGTACAAATGAAAATCTCTAGGAAGTATTTGCTTTCCACAGGTAAGACAATTGTTAACTTTTACTGACATCGGTTAGAGCAAGGAAAAGGATCCCCAACGGGGTACTTATCTTTTTTGAAGACTTCGGGTCTGAAACTCGAAAATGAAAATTTCAGGAGACGGCCGACCGGCACTTGCGAACTGCTTCTGCTTCGAGCACCGCACGGCAGGAAAGACTGCTGTAATGGTGTCGGCTGCATGTTTTATACCCCTGACAACCTGACGTCATGGAAGAAGAGACAGCATCCGATGCAGAAAACCAAAGACTCTGGTATTCAGGCCTGCTGAGAGCTACCTGCAGGCAGATGACCCAAATGTGATGAGTGCAACAGTGAAACACGAAGAACATCTTCACCAAAGCTAACTTTGGGCTCCTAAGAACAGAGGTGGCTAACTTCACGGCACCCATGCAAATGGAGAATAGTTGCATGACCGCCGAATCATACACCAATGCACTGTACGAACATGTGCGCAAATGCATGGATCTCGCCATACCCAATAGAACCAAGATGCTCTCCTATAAAAAAAGGAAGCCAATTTGGTGGTCCCCTGCCATAAACAAACTCTACAACAAGAGGAGGAAACTGATGCCGAATAAAGTGAAGTCTCAAGACTGGAAAAACTCCCTTATCAGCCTCAACAAAAAGTTGAGATCCCTCCTCAAATCCTCTAAAGCTAGCTATGAAAATAGAATTGCAGCAGATAGTAAAGACAACCACAAGGCCTTCTATAGTTATGTACACAACCTCCATGGCAATACCCAGATTTGCTCTGAGCTACTGCACAATGGTACCTCCTATACCGAGCCAACAGATATTGCCAATATACTGGCTGACAGATTCAGTGACAACTTTACCCCCCTCCCCAAAGGACCAATCACAATACCAGTAGATTGTCAGGTACTATGGGACCGGACAATATCACTGGCTCTGTTCTACATGAACTACAGAGTGAACTGGCACCTCACCTGTGTGCCCTGTTCAATCACAGCCTCACATCAGGTTTTGTCCCTACCAAATGGTGTACTGCTATAGTCATCCCTCTCCACAAAGAAGGAGCGACTACAGACCCTAGGAACTATCGCCCCATTAGCCTGACAAGTCTGATATGCAAAGCTATGGAACGCATCATCATGGACCTAATAAACAAGGATATAGGGAATCTCCAAACTCTGGATCCCACACAGTTTGGTTTTGTGAAGGGTAGATCATGCCTGCTCAACCTGATTGACTTCTTTGAGGCAGTCACCAGAGCTGTGGATGAAGGCAAGGTGGTACATACAGCCTACCTTGATCTGGGCAAGGCCTTTGATACCATTCTCCACTCAGGAATCATAGAAAAACTCACTAAGCTAGGCGTTAAACCCTACATCACTAGGTGGGTTGCAAACTGGTTCACAGACAGAACCCACAGTGTGAAAGTAGCTGACTCCAAGTCAGATTGCCGACCAGTCACGAGTGGAGTCCCACAGGGATTGGTCCTGGTTCCTCTTCTATTTGGTATCTACTTCTCAGAAGTCCAGTCCAACACAAAGGGACTCTGGCTGACAAAGTTCGCAGACGATTTCAAGTTGGGAGCCATTATTAACTGCCCAAGTGATGCTGACATCCTACAGAAAGGCCTCACGGAGACCAACAACTGGCGTCAGAACCATGGCCTTAAGCTCAATGCCAAAAAATGTGTCATCCCCTTTGGGAAAAACCCAGTTTCCATGAACTACCACATCAATAGTAGTTCACTGAACACAGAAGGCGTTAAGAGATTTGGGAACACAGATTGACAGCAACCTCTCTTTTGACCACCACACTGCCACTGTGGTCAGAAAGTCCTTCTATGTGGCACATCTCATTACTAAGGGTTTTGGATCCAGGAAGAAAGATGTCACTGTCTCGCTCTACTCTTCCCTCATTAGGCCAATCATCAAGTACAATGCCCCATTTGGCATGTACCTCACTAGACATCTTGAACAATTGGAGAGGCCGAAAAAGTACCTCACAAAGGGGATCCTAGACCTTAAACACTTGTCATATATGGATAGACTCAAAAAACTCCAACTATTCTCTGTCTCATATCACCTACTTAGAGGCGATCTCTGCTTGACTTACAAAACCATGTCTGACCCAGCTCTGTTAGAAATGCTACATCTAAAGAAATCCCAATCCCTCCACACCACACGCTCCAGAGACCTCAACCTCATTACCACAATTAACAGAACGTGCTGGAGGGACAGGTTTATAACCCATAGACTGCCCATGCTATGGAATAGACTTCCCATACATGTCAAATAGAGCACCTCATTGGCCCTCCAAGAGAAATCTTGATGAGTGGATGAGAAATAGAAAATTCGCCCCGGGGACGACTCCAGTGGCTCTGCTCGACAGAGGCACTGGAAACGAAGGTCGGGTGGCACGATGCCAGGGTAATCCTATGGGCTAGGCTTGTAAAGACTCCATGGCCATTAGCCTAGTACACACCTATGAACCCTATACACTTAATTTCCAGACTTATCAATTGTTTTACCATCTTTGACAGAGGGGGAAGGATTAGAATTAACAAAATGCTTAATGGAAGATGTACTGACTAAATATATAGCTGCTGGTTCAGGTCTGGGATGAGTGTAGAGAAAACTTGAAGACTAACGAACCTTGTACATTCTACCTGGTTTCTTAGATGCAGCAGGCTGGATATCAGGAAAACCACAGGCTGTGACAAACATATCCTTCAATGCTGGCAACATTTAGGGGAAGGGGGGAATAAGAGGAAGTTCTGGGAATTCCATTTGTAACATTTTATAATATGTTCTGAGAGACTGAGAAACCTCAGTGTTCTCCCATTGAAAACACTGGCACATTCTGTAAACAACCTCAGAAAAAAAGAATCCTTGATAGGAAAATTGAGGTAATGTGTTTTCCTCTGACTCCCTTTTTCTTCTTCCCAGAAATCATCTGATGAGAAAAGTTAATAGCCTGTAGAACACCCTGAGCCAGACTTAATAAACCACCCCTGTCCAGTGAAACTGCAGCAGGAGAAGATGCCTGTTTAGGTTTCTGTTTTTTTTTTTTTTGACATGAAAATACAGGCAAACAGCATTTTCATTAGCAATAGCTTCCACAATAATGGGCACAACATTCTGGTTAAGCAAAGGCAACTTTCCTGTCCCTTCTCCCAACATCCACAAAGTGGCTTACCCTTGACAATTAAGGGTCCCTCAACAGCCAAAGAGGGCAGGGCTAACCCCTGGTCCATAATGGCTGCATTGGCAACATCAGAGAGATCCTGGAAAAAAGGTGAGTGGTCTGAGGAACACCAACTATGGCTACAGCAGTCACCCATCTGTGACGGGAGACAAATTGATAGCTTGCTCAGGTAGGAAAGGCTACTTAGTTAACTTTTTCTTTTTGTGCCTGGAATAAGGAATGATCAAGGAACCAGTAGTTTGTTCCATGGTAAAGCCGAAAATTGTGCCTCTTTTCCTGTGGAAACTAAGCAGCACAAGCTGGAAAATTTCAACATTAGTATAAAGTAACTTTTCCCAACAAAAACAAAGTAAAAAGCAATCTAATACTTTACCAACCCCAAAAAGTAATTTAAATACATTTTACCCACAGAAAAAATAGTTTTAGAATGTTTAAATCAACTTTTACACTGCCAAACACAAAAGTGTGTTCCCGTGTAAAAGTACAGCTAAGTTGTTTGACAGTCAACAAAAACACATACTCCTAGCTTAAAAAGTACTTTCCCCACACAGGAAAGTTACAAATTAAACAAAAAATAATATGGGGAAGGTTTTTCCCCAAAGGGAACTTTTCTCCTTAGCAATGGAACAGCAAAAGCTGACTGTCGAACCTCGAAAACCCAGAAAAGAGTGCTCTCTTCAGTGGCAGAAAAGCTCTGAAAGACTTGGAGGAATAACGTGCCTTAGCTCAGCTCGAGATGACTTACAGTTTGGACATTTGGAAGGTGCCTGAAGATCTGGAAGCTGGCCAGACATTATATCCTATGTGGGATATAACCCATGTAGCTTAGACTACTGCAGCAAAGATCAATATTAAGAACATGGACTGTCTTCAACTTACTGGATTCCCTATCTGCCACTGCTCATCAGTGGGTCATTGGAATACTGCCATGGCACTCATCAACTATTTTTAGCTAAAGCACCTTGCTGGTGCCTTAACTACAAAAGCATTAAAGGGGTCCATTTGTACACTGCATGCATAAACTTTACTTGTATTCTTAAGAAGCTGTTCCAGAGCTGGAATTTGAACTCATCTTGCACAGAAAAATCTGTCAGACATTCCCAGGGCAGCCTCAGTACAGGTCTGGGTTTTACAGTCTGCCCAGCCACCATCATAGCTGTCTGGCTCAATTAATTATATGATTAGCTAATAGCCTAGCACCTCTTTTGGGCCATTCTGCAAAGCATATGATCTCAGGTGTGGTGACATGACTACAAAAGTCAGCTAAGCATCTTTCTTAGTCCAGGTGACCAAAATGTATGGCTTCAGGTCTGACAACACAGCTACAAAGTCAGTCATCAATTTTTGGCTTGATGTATTCTGTACCACATACACTTCTGAGTAGGCTTGGCATTCAACATAGTCCTAGATAGTTTATGACTAGCAGAGCATCCATTACCAATTCAACATTTGGAATTGGATCACACAAGCTGTTCCCTCCATTCATGCATCTGCATGCAACTGCCATCAACATCCATGACACAAATCAGTACTAAAATCTCCTAGAAGAAATACAGAATCAGCAAATGCTACTTAACAAGCACTACTCTCACGGTCTTCAAGAAACTGGAGTACTTTAAACAGCTGCTAGGTGCATATGCAAATATAATAGACAGTCTTCCTTTCTGCAACACTCTCATTTAGTGGCACAAGATGCAAATATACAGCACCCATCTGGTGACTATATATATATATATATATATATATATATATATATATATATATATATATATATATATATTACACATATATGTATACACACACACACACACACACACACACACACACACACACACACACATACCCTGCTATATGGATTACAAGATCACCAAGGACTCAAGGGCAAATCCTACTCCCAGGCCTTGCTCAAGAGGTAAGTCCCAGTATCACTGCTCCCAACAATGTTTTCTTATTTTTAAAAGAACCATCATGAGGGTCACAAGTTTTGTTAATTTTTATTTATTTCTTGACTTGGTTCTTCCTCTTATGCCAATTTTTACTTTTTTTTTTTAATTAATTTAGTGTTTTCTTTCTTCTCGGCGCCTGCTTGGCACAACTGCACAAAAAAAAGGGGTTGGTGGCCTGGTCCCACAGCCACGCTGTTTTAGTTTTAGTATTTTTCCTTTAAATAAATTCATTTTGCAATGTAATTAGTTTTGTTAAGAGGTGCTTGTTTGGGTTTGGAAAAAAGGTAAGTGTATGTGTGTGCAATTTAAACTGTTCAGTTCTGTATGCATGAGAAAGTGTGTGTATATATATATATGTATGTATATGGAATTTAAGTTAGCCATTCTGTTTGTATGAGATAAAGTACATGTGTGTGTTACTGTATGTGAGAGAGAGAGTAGGTGTGCATGTGTACAATTTAAACTAGTGGTTCTGTTCATTTCTGTATGAGGGACAGTGTGTGTGTTGTATGAAAGAGTAGGAGTGTGTGGAATATGAACTAGTTAGTTGTATGAAAGAGAAAGTATGTGTGTGCTGCTATGAGACAGAGTAGCTGCTTGTCTGTTGTATAAGTGGTATTTTGTTGATACCTGGATGGTTGGAAAACGTGGCTGAAATACACAGAAGGTGACAAACAGCGAACAGTGCACTCAATGCTGCATTTTGCCTGAAACTATAAACTGCTGACCAGTCGAATATCCTTCTCTCCGTAATGGGGACGCAGTGTTTATTTAAATGCATTGAGTTTGCAACATGCAGTGAGTGGGAAGGCGGGACTAACTGATCACAATAAATACCAGAAGTCAGAATGTGAATGTAACTCTGGCTGGTATCAGTTCAGCTATTCACAGTTTACAAGGATTTGTACTATTAGCAGCAGGGATGGTTTAACTAATATTTTCAACATTCCATTTTTAAACATTCCATTTATTACAGAAATAAATATATTTGTTCTTTGAGTTACTGAAAGATGTGAATTTTGCATTGTTTATCCTGAAATTAAGATTGTGATTAAAGGCACTAAGCAACCAGGAAATTTACAGACTAAATGCATCACTGAAGTAGATTTCTTATACTTTAAGATAAAATTTGTAAAATGTTATTCGGTGTCTCCTGTTTCGGTGTGACTCCATCTACACCCCCCCCGTCAGCTCTTTGTAATGAAAACACATCAGACCTGAAGTAAGAAATTCATCACTAATTAAACAAATGCTTAAATTAAGCCTGTTGGAACCAGCTGCTGTTAACAGAAAGCATGTATTTCTTTCAGCACTTTTTCCTGCTACTAACTTACCAGGTCCGTACTTCTCTCTCAACACTACATGCATCCAACATTCCTTTATTTACAAGATGCTAACAAACGTTAATGTTTGTGTTTTGTTAACAGACCGTCTTCTCACCCCAACTCTTATGTACATATTGCTTTTGACATAATGTGGCTTGCACTAGACAATCACTGCTTCTCAGTCTTTAGTATCTGATCATAGTTTTATGTTTTTATACCAAACAACCGTATAGCCACATTGTTGTGCTGCAATACTTGTAAAATATGAATGATAGTGGCTGCTCTTTTCTGCATGGTGCAAGAGCATATTTATTCACAGGTTGATATTCAAGAAATTGTCAGTATGATTTTTTGTTGTCTTCTGTAGAAAAGAGTATGCATTCTTAAATGGCAAACAGCTAAATGGTGTTTTTATTGAAATAGCTGGTAAGTCTGAAACTAGAACTTACCATAATTAAAAAATTAAAGGGTCCAAGAAAGAAGACCTGTTCTTAGTGAAAGTTATACATTGTCAAAATAGACAAGTAATTGGGGAATTTGGAGCATGAATGTAAAGTATCAGAAATATAAAGGATAAGATACTTAATAGTTTATTTGTAAGACTTTGTAAGTACCCCCACAGGTCTGCCAAGATCTAGTCATTTACCTGAACACACCTACCATTGTTTTATACATGTGCGATAGGGTAGAAGTTGTACAATTAAAATACACATGCTTGTTGTTTCCTTGGGGGGGGGTGCTTTGAGAGGTATGGATGCATGGTATGTTATGCCCCTAGGTTGTTGATTATTTGGTGCATTTTAAGGGTGCCTTCCTTTGTATAAGATGCCTAGTAACTATGAAGTGTTGTCGGTTTCTCAGTCATTCCCTGTTGCAATATTACCAGCTTACCACTTTTGTTCTTCAATGTAATGTAGGCAAATTGATTCTTCCAGGGCAGTAGGCACTGAATTTGTCGATGAAACATTGATATGTAAAGTTGTTTGCCAGTAGCAACCTCTTCGTTAGTTATAGATTTCTTTAATGTGGAATTATTGTGATGATTTTACTTTTGCAGAGACTGTGCGTATTGAGTGATATTGGATGGTAATGACAGAAGTTCGAGTACACTTTTATGTTGAAATTTTATGAAATAGGTCGTTTTGTCATTATTCGTTCATATATCTTGTTTCATTGTTTATTAAAAGAATGTTTAAAACTACAAATTTAAAACACATTCTGACAAGTGGTGCTGTATTATACAAAGAATATAATCAGGAAGGTGAATCAAAGAACAAATGCATGTATGTAAGGCCCTAAAAAGTGTATGCAAAGGAGCCTTTGGTTTAAAAATAGTCCAAAGGTAAACTTAATCCTCCAGTGGCAAGATACATTTTCTATGAATGTGGGTTTTCATGCTGTTTCAATGAATGCGGGTTTCAAGGGCATAGAAGATTACAGCTCATGTAAATCTGTTTTCATTGTGAGACTGTTTGTTTAGCAAATTGCTATTTGTGTTTATGCTATTTTATTTCAATACCTGCAATATGCACACTGATAGGTTTGAGCAGTGTTTAAGGCAACTGGTGAGAAACAGCCAAGTAATGGAACACTGGAATGGCTAGGGGTAGGGGGTTGCTGCAGGAGGGTCTGTTCGGTGTGACAGTGATCCATTGCCTAGGGCCCTATTTGACCATTATCTAGCTCTGGTATTTAAAGTAAGGTAGTTAACTCATTTGCGCCTAGAGCTCTTAGCCAGTTTGTGTAACAGCTTAGCTAATAAGTGTGTTGAGGTATCTTTTCTTCTATGCATTTAAATAATTCTGAAACTGCTCCGGCTCTGCTTTATGTAAGTGAAACTGATCCAGTTCTGTTTTATGCACCTGGAACTGCTCCGGCTCTATTTTATGCAACTTAAACTGCTCCGGCTCTATTTTATGCACCAGGAATTGCTCCGGCTCTATTTTATGCACCAGGAATTGCTCCGGCTCTATTTTATGCATCTGAAACTGGTGTGTGTGTGTGTGTGTGTGTGTGTGTGTGTTTTATATATATATATATATATATATATATATATATATATATATATATTACATTGTACTTTAGTAGCAAGTTTAGATGTTTTATATTTGTCTATAGTGTGATATTCCCTGCTGTTAAGATAGCTTTCCATTTTTAGTTTTTATTTAGTGTTGTGTGATAACTTGAGAATTGTAGTCATATGTTTGCCATTTCCTACTCCCGTGTGGCTTAACTGGGCACTCAGTTATATTATGCAAGAATAGCCATGTGGTGATCTTGGTTCTATTTTAAGAATAGGGTGGCTGGCTCCCTGGTTTTTAGATTGTAGTTGAATACAGAGTTTGAATCCACATATATACTTTTGGGTTGCAAAGGAACTGACATTGAATTGTGTATTAACATTATGTATACTTAACAAGCATGGGAGGAACTAAGTCAGTTTTTAAATGTTGTAAATCTGATTGCATGGCTTAAACCTCTATAGCTATTACATTTCATTGTGTTGTATGATACAGTACTTGAGTCAATGTGGTAGTTAAGAACTGCCCTTCTGGTGGCACAAGTTGAAAGGTAACCTTATGTCAAATTGTAACGGAGATGCATGATAAATAGAAGTGAATCCTAAGTATAAAGAAATATATTTTCATCACACTGATCAGCTTAGATGGACTTTAGTATGAGGCAAGGAAGTGTTCGATCTTTGCCACTTTGTTCCACATTGGCAGGTACGGTTGACAACTATGGAGGGTTTTTGTCTCTTATTCTTAGGAAAGCAATTTCCATGGACTGCATTTCAGCTGAAATACCACTTTATTGTTTAATGTCCAACCTAACCAGATATGCTGATAAGTTTGGTAGAGGTGATGGACAGCTATTGGCATATGTAAAAGGTGAACATACATGTCCAAACTCTAAAACTGTTGTGCTCAACCATTAGTAAACCTCTTTGCTGTCCCTTATTCTGTCTGACAGAGCAGACTGCTGTCAAACTCATTTATTGTAAACTACATTTATGCTATATATTTGATTAAGGTCAGTAAGTGCCCAGTGTCTGTTGTACATATTGGTCAGTGATGTGCTGGTGTACTGTGGCTGGTGTGCAAAGCATGCCTCCTTTGTCATACTATGACAAAGCATTCACTGATTTTCATGCATTTAAAAAATTGAAAGAAATGACTGGAGTGGCTTTTGTGGGAGTAACCTACGCGTTACTTGAGAATGGTGTGGGTGGGGCTTAAGGGGCACCACAGCACTCCTGATGCCAAGTTAGCAAGGGTGACTCAAACAAGATCACAGAGCTCAAGAAAATATAATTGAGGAACATAGGGGCATGCAAACCCCTGCATTATGGCAAGATCCTGATCCCAGAAGGCAGATAAACAGATAAATAACTCAACCTGAACATAAGCACCTGACAAAGTACAGCTGCGTAAATTCCACTTACCTGTAACAGCAGATGTTCATACAGCACACTGTTTTGCTGGCATATGGGGTGGTAGTGACCTGCCACCCATCCTCTGATAGTCTGTAAAAGCTCAGAACTCCTTCCACTGCCTGTCTGCTAGTGAGAAGGACCAATTACCTGGTAGGACCAGGACCTTTTCAGTTTTCTAGAGTCCGACAAGAAGAGCAGACAAAAATACAGGCTTTGAGAACACTTACTGTCGCACACACACACACACACACACACACACACACACACACACACACACACACACACACACACACACACACACACACACACACACAAAACAAAGGCTGCTGAACAAAAACATAACAGCAACTTCAACAACCAACTATATACACCCAACAAAAGGGGGATGGTGAGAGGGTACTGCCAGTATGTTCTATGAACATCTACTGTTACAGATACATGGAACTTGCGCAACTGAACTGTGTTCAATAAATACACTGCCTTACTGGCATATGGGTAGAGTCCAAAAGCTTACCCAACCTGGGATGAGAAAAGCTAAGGGTTCAGGAACCCCTGGAGAATGGTCCTCATATAGCTGGCAATGGATCTAGAAAAGGATCCGGGTTGTAGTGCTCTGTAAATATTTCTAGAGTCCACTCCTTTCTAAAATGTCATTGAAGAGGAAAAGGCCCTGCTAAAATGTGCCAAAATCTAACCTGGATCCACCTTGCCCTTTAACAAAAAATAATACCATAGGACAACCCACATGCAATGAATTGCTTAGAAACAGGTTGACCTTTCTTTGCCCCAGACTTGTTCTGTCAAGGTAGTACCTCAGCTGCCTATGCACATCCAAGGAATAAAGTAACATCTATCCCTTATTCTTAGGTTCTGAAAAGAACACAGGGACATGAAAAGACTGATAAGAAAGTGAAGACAAACCACTTTCAGCCTGAAAAAGTATAACTGCATAACACAATCCTATCCCTGTGAAAAATCAGGTAAGGTTGTCCCACCATGAGATCCTGCAGTTCAGAAACTCACCATGCAGACGTCAAAGCAGTTTTCCACATTAAGAACTTACAATCCGTGTGAGCTGCGGTTCAAAAGGTGGTAAGGTCAATTTTTCAAGACCATAGTTTAGATCCCACAGAGGAGGAATTTGTTGCGAGGGGGTCTCATATGCAATACTCCTTTCATGAACTGTTTTACCAAAAAAGAAAGAAAGGAAGGTCCGCTGGCAGACAAGCAGAGATGGCCACTAAATGCAACTTAATGGATGTATATGGTAAGCTCACACCACTATTTCAAGACCAGAGGGATATAAACCACAATGGACCTTCTGTTTGCATTTAGGCACTACTTAGAAAACCTCATCCATTTGTAAACATAAGATTTTCTAATAGCAGACTTTCTGGCCTCCTTTAAAACCTGCTGCACATCCTCAAAATACAAGTTCCTAAATGGAGTTAAGATAGAATTATCCAGGCTGTTAATAGACATTTAGCTAAATGGGGTGCACCAGTTGCCCCTGAGACTGTGTGAGCAGGTCCAACATGTGAGAAAGTATGTGGTAATTGCCCTTGGCCAATACCATAAACAGGGAGAAAGAATAGTTGTGCAAGAACTTACCATAACCTTAGATATCCTTCTCTTCCATGTTGCAGTATTCATAACTGTAGGGAGGTTGCTACCTGCAGCACTGGACATCCGGCCAGTATACCAAAGTCTTAGGAGCAAGGGTACATGCTGCGTTGCTTGTAAGAGGCATAAACCGATGTCGGCTATAAAAGTGACATCTGCATGTACCCCCTTCAAAAATGACTGCTTCATACAGTAGTACCCCTGGGGGGCAAGGAAAAGAAGCTTTTCAGACCCATAAACGGCACCAGACCAAAGGAACCCAATAAATGTATGTGCCTATTACAGTGTCCTGTTTGGATGGAGAGAAAGTAGGGAAAGTCACTCCAGATGGGCAAAACAGAGCAAGAGGGAGTTGGAGGAGGAACTGAATACTGCAATATGGAAGAGGAGGACATCTAAGGTTATGGTAAGTTCTTACATAACTATTCTATGTCCTTCTATTCTCATGTTGCAGTACTCATAACTGTAGGGAGAGAACCAAAGCTTTAGGTATGATCCTGGGAGGAAGGCAGAGGGGCCTGGTCTATGAGACCCTGCAAAACTGACCTAGCAAACCCAGTTCTGGCTATGGAGACTAAGTCTAACTTGTAGTGCTTGGTAAAGGTACGGACTGAGGACCAGGTGACCATTTCCTGTATGGAAGCGTAGTCCAGCCCCCTGAAAAAGGCTGCTAAGAGGCAGCTGCCCTAGTAGAATATGCTCTCACATTAGAAGTTAAAACCTTTCCATGAAAAGAATAACAGAGATAGCTTTAGAAATGCATGAAGATATAGTCTGTTTAGAGACTGCCTTCCCCAAGGCCCTCAGGTGAAAGGAGACAAAAAGCTGTCCAGACTTTCTAATGGATTTGGTATTGTCTAGATAATACCTAAGCTGCCTATGAACATCCATGGAATGTAGGGTTCTTTCAGATGGATTTTGGAGTTGAGGAAAAAAACAGGGAGGTTAATGGCTTGATTTAAGGACAGTTTATTAACTACTTTAGGCATGAATGAGGGGTTAGTCCTGAGGGAGACCCTGTCCTTATGGTAGATGAGGTAAGGGGATTAGCAATCAGGGAATGAAGTTGCTATGTCCAAGAATTTTGGACATACCACTGAATTTTTCTTATGTGAAGACAGGCCAATGTGGTAAGATGAGAATCATGGATGCCATCAATTCAAAAATTTCTAGGGATTCTCTCACAGAGGAGACATTTCTCTGGCAGAATTCCAGAAACATAGTATGGTATGACAGGAGTTCGTCTTCAGGATGTAAAGCCACACTCTTGTTGAAGTTGATAAAGCACTCCAGAAAGATGACTCTCTGCAAGGGTGTCAAACATGACATGACTTTAGAAGATATTCCCTGAAGTGATAAGCAATGGCGATATGAAGACAAGCATCCATCAAGACCAGAATCACCATGAAGCAGTGGTCTGGAAACATATGAAGCACTGTCTGCAGGATAAGCATCTTGTACTTGGGGAACCTGGCAAACGTACTCAAAAAGAAAGGTCCCATATCTGTCTCTATGACTGGTTTTATTAGGGAACCATGAAAATACTAGAGAAGAAACTTCTCGTTCTTTCCAAAGTGTGTACTGGAGTTGTCATCCTGACATTTTCTTTTATTGCCTTGGATTTTGTTCAGCTGGGATTTCTGCTGGTTAGGCCTCTGAAAGCTAACTTGCTTAAAAGAAGAGAACTGGAGAATATGAAACATTTTTGGTACTCCTTGCATCAAATTACCCCAACCTTCCTGCACCACTTTAGTAATGGATGCTAACCCTAACGTTGACCCTTCCCCCACCCCTAACCCTACACCTTAACGTCATTAAAACCTTCCTGTAACATTACCACTACACAAGACAGACTCAGACACACAAACATTCACAAACACAAACAATACTACATTTATCTCCTAACCATTACCCTAAAATACACAAACTCACAACAAACGCACAACACCCATCCTTCACTCATCCCCACCCCTAACTCTAACTCATTCACACACACACACAAACACACACACTGTCACCTCCCACCCCACTTACCAATTTCGACATTCCACAGCATCAACATATTCACAGTTCGGCCATCCATACCATCGACATTAAATCACACTCCTGCATGCAGTTCAAATGACAGACAAGTACTTCTCATTTTTACCAAAGAAAATAAAATTACATCAGAATAAAAACCATACACTTTGCTGTAGGTAAGAAATGACCACAACCAGTCTGTGAGTTTGCCCCTGAAAGTCTTCAAAAAATTAACCTTGGCAAGAGTGTGTGTAGCCAGGATCTTTAAAAAAAAAATCTCCACTGCATAATTTCCTCATCTAGAAAATGCATGTTTCATATTTCAAGACAGCATGCTTTTCAACCACTAAAAACAAGCATCTAAAATGACAAACCTAAAGGCTTAGCAAGGCACGCCTTGGACCTTGGACCCTTTTAGCCAGTAAGACATTCTGAAAATGCCACCATCACAAAAATGTATACAATTTAATAAAATAAAGTCATAGTAGATATGTCATTTTTATTTATAATATGTGGTTTTAACTGCTGATTTGAATTATTATATGCTGCAAACACTGACCATAATTCAGAAGCAGATAATATCATCCTCTAACATATAGCTAAGCCTAAGCCTCCCAGATTAAAAAAAACTACGAAATCTCAGACAACGGTATGTACAGCAACACACCTACCTTCACTCCTCACATCAACATCTAAGACATACACCTCTAAGAGTCACAAGGGTGCAGACTCCAGTCCTTATGGCCTATTGAGACTACATCAAACTATAGTAATGTTTAAGTACTAGGGAACTGCACTGTAAGGCACATGGACACCATGCTCACCAGGCTGGATAAGAACAGGGTAACAACTGTCTTTCTCCATGGAGCCAGGATATGGGATGTAACAAGGGCTCTTCAATCCCTCCTTTTTGACAAATATGATTATGCCCTGATTGTGGTCCATGTTGGGTTGAATGATCTTAGGCACTCTACGCAGACAGACATGCAGAGCTTCCTACGCATATGTCTGAATAGGAAAGACACTGTTCTTCAATGGCATTCTGCCATCACGCGGAACGATGCAGAGACTCACAGAAAGATCACTGGCTTTAATAATTGGCTATGCAATTTGTGCAGTGTCATTTTAGGGGATCCAGTATGTGGCAGCCTGGGATGAGATGGCTAACAAGTTTTCCTACTTTGCCAGGGATGGCCTTTCTCATTCTGGCTAAAGCCTTTGCTCTCCCCATACTACCTTTTTAGGCAGAGTTCATCTAATAGACATTTCAGCGTAATAAATTCTAATTTAAAGTACATTATTGTGGCTGTAATCACTGCCAGGATTCTTAACATATAAATGCCTGAACTTGAGGTTTTTCTGCAACTTGAACACATTCATATATGTATAATTAGAAACATGGTTTCAGAGCAATGAAAGCACTCCATCTTTTCCAGGACAGAATACCTATCATGTCTTCAGACCCACTGGTAATTGTGGGGGGAGTATCAGCACTTGTCAAGGATATCACACGTGAACTCCCAAAAGTCCAAATCAGTATAAACAAGACTAATTATTACTTCACAGCCAGCTACAGAACACCCTCTATGTCCCCTTCTGAGAACTATAACTATCAACAAATTAGATGAAATTTCCATTAAACCCAAGACCCTTCTACTTAGGGGCTTCAACTATCCATCAGTAAACTGGCTGACCTACACTGCCAATGGCTGGCATGCCCAGTGCTGCCCAGACATTATAAATGTTAACTCTCTTTCACAAATAGCCATTCTACTAGGTGCCCCAATATCCTGGATCTACTCCTCATAAATATGGTCACTTCCTGACAGCTCCACATCGATCATCATGTCTTAAGTCAGACCATAATTTAGTGACATTTTCCTTTATAACTGTCGTGCTTCCCTTGCAAGTAGCTTTGCGTTTAGGGACTTCTCAAAGTAAACCTTTTTTCAGTTACTTGATCACTTAAAGAAGTTCTGCTGTAATTCTCATCTGAAGGATGCTATTGGTAAAGCTGCTACCAATGTCCATGACTTCCACTCCAATTTAAATAGTTGTATTGATAAGGCAGTCCCTAACGCAACAAATCCCATGTGTTGGAACACTCAAATTACATAACAAGAGAAAGAAACTACTTAATTCTTTTAAGAGGTTTCATTCTACCTACCTTAAGAGCACACACAAGCAAACAAAGAGCTTAAGGGAACCACTGAACCTTAAAGCTGGTTATGAACTTAAAACAGCCACTACAATCAAACATAACTGCAAATCTTTCTTTAATAATACCAGGAAATTAAGAACTAACACCCAACTGCTTGTTTCTGAAAAAAAAAAAAAAAAAATCTCTTGCTTTCCCGCCTTACTGAGCTAGAGTAGTCCAGTTTCAGAGCTTGCTGATCCCTGGACTTTGTTTGCAGTTCCGGTTACTGATTCTTTGCCAAATTTGGAGGTAGGAAGTTCCCTTGCTTACCAGTGGGAGTGGGAAGCATTGAGCTGCCTGTTGGTCCAGTTTTGTGAGGTTTCAGCCAGTAACTTGTAGTCTATTGGTCGTTTTGGGCCAGTTCCTAGCTTCTTTCAGCCCCCTGATATAAAACACGCTAAACGCACATTTTTCAGCTTGTACCTACTCAGCACAGATCCTCGTGGTGGCCAGCAGAGTAATCCAAGCTTCAGAGAGCTAAAAAAGCGACTTTACCTGATTTAAGTATATTTTTTGTGGCTTTCCACTTCTATTTATCTAGCAACTGTATTTTGCCTGCTTGCTGATACATTGTTATTGTTTTTCTGCATTTATTCTGTTATTGCACTTGATTTCTCAGTTTGTTACTTTTAAAATCTGTAATTGTTGCAAATTGTTTGTGTAGGCTGTGATAAGTGTCTACTGTATCTGTTTCTGCTTGTTTCTGAAAAAAAAAAAAAAAAAAAATATCTCTTGTTTTCCCGCCTTACTGAGCTAGAGTAGTCCAGTTTCAGAGCTTGCTGATCCCTGGACTTTGTTTGCAGTTCCTGTTACTGATTCTTTGCCAAATTTGGAGGTAGGAAGTTCCCTTGCTTACCAGTGGGAGTGGGAAGCATTGAGCTGCCTGTTGGTCCAGTTTTGTGAGGTTTCAGCCAGTAACTTGCATTCTATTGGTCGTTTTGGGCCAGTTCTTAGCTTCTTTCAGCCCTCTGATATAAAAGACGCTAAGCGGCGTTTGCTTGCGATTTAAGCGGAGTTGCCATTGTTGCACACTAGGGCAGCGCCGGTTAAGCAGGTTTAAACTATTCGGGCTACCTAAAGTCCACTCTTCAAATTTTCCTTAAAACTACCTTCCTCAAACTATACTACTGATCTAATCAGCATATCCTATAACTAAAAGATCATCTCTACCTGACTCGAGTAGACTATTCTTTATCTGTTAAACCTAGCACTTGCTCCTACAGTACTTATCACCTTGATACAGCACTCTTGTTATAGATAGTAACCCAAAAGGCAAACCCCATTTCTCGGTCACCCACATCCCCGGAATCTCTTTTAAAGTTTTTTGTCTATTCCTTCTAGCATGTCGAGGATCAGTTGCTAGTGTCCTCTCCTGCTCAGCTGGTGAACCTGGGAATATTGAGGCAATGTTACAATTGCCTCATGTACCTGAACAACCCTCTCCTCCTCCCACAAAACACAAATACATGCGAGAGATGCAACTATACGGCCAAACTGGAGGCTGAGCTCTCTCAACATAGGACTGACAAGACCAGACAGGAGGAGAAGGTTACCACACACACTATAGACCCAGTTTCACATAGTACCATCACAACCTCAAATCATACACATAAACACACAAAGACATACTGGAGGCTCTGATCAAAATCTACCAAAACAGCAGAGGCCACCAAAGCAGACACCCAAACAACTACCACCTCAGAACACAACACCTGCAACACATAGACCTCACAGTCAGAGTGTCAAACAGTCACAGCCCTTAAGGCCAAACACAATGCCAGACACACTAGTCATTGGTGACTCCATAGTCAGACACACTGGCGTCCGCTCACCAGACTGAGTAAGGAGAGGGTTACAGTAAGCTGCCTGTCGGGCGCTAGAATCCGCCACATAACGCAAGCACTCAGGTCTCTCAACAGCAGGTACAAATACGACTCAGTCATTGTCCACGCTGGTGTAAACGACCTGAAACGTACCTCCTTGGACTACATGAAAAGAGACATTGAGGAGCTCTCTGATTATGTAGCCCAGGCAGGTATGACCCTGACCTTGAGCAGTATCCTACCTTCACCAAGAATGGTGCCACAATACAGAGATAAGATGATCAGCTTTAACAATTGGCTTAAACTCTGGTGTCATTCAAAGGGGATCCAATGTCTGTCTGCCTGGGATGACATGCTGGACAAGCCACGCTGCCATGAGGGACGGCTTGCACCTGTCACCCCTGGGATTCCGGATATTGGCAAAGGCTCTTGCCACCCCCATAGTGCCTTTTTTAGGCAAGGCTCAAATTCTAAACCTACCACCCTAGAACACAAAAATGGAAAAAAACTAAGGGTAATGCTGCTCAATGCCAGAAGTCTCAATCTCAAAATGCACGCACTCGAGGCCCTTCTCAGTATGGAGAACATCGATGTCTGTGCTGTGACAGAGACCTGGTTCAAGGCTCCTGAGAGCACGCCAGCACTATCAGGTTTTACCTCATATCATGCGTTCCGGCCCCAAAATCCGGACAATATCAAGAAAGGAGGGAGGGGTATCCATATTCATCAAGGACACCCACACCTCAAGATTGGTGGCAACGCACGATGCATCGGAGACCATCCAGGTGCAATTAACCATAGGCAAGACTGCTCTGCAAATTGTAGCATGTTACAGGCCACCCTCACAAACTCAGGAACCTCACATGGCTTTCCTGAAAACACTGGAGGGGATAAATGTATCTCCAAACACCATCATACTAGGTGACTTCAATGACCCTAATATAGACTGGGAACACTACTCAAGCCCAAACACCCTAGCCCAAAAGTTCCTGGAATTCATAAACTCAAATGCCATGGAACAACTAGTCACCATCCCCACAAGAGGAGAAAACATACTTGATCTCATCATCACGAACATGGGAGCACAATGTTCAACACCGGAAGTATACCGCTCACTGGTGAGATCAGATCACAAACTAATCTCGCTGGAGGTCCTCATCCCACCCCACCTGAAATAAAAAGACCACAGTAAAGAACTTCTCGAAGCCGACTTCACACTTCTAAAGACTAGTGTGGTCTCCTTTAAAGTCCCGAGCGGCGGAAAACAGTACCCAAGCCGCTGAATCACTTACAAATGCCTTCTACCAGCACCTACAGGACTGCATGGATAAGGCAATCCCAAGCAAAACAAAGACTCTTTGTACCAAAGGCAAGCGTCCAGTCTGGTGGACCCCAGCCATAAACAAACTCTACAACAAAAGGAGGAAGCTACTACAAGATAGAGCAAAATCCTTAAAAGGTAAGACACCTTTGATCACTACAAGTAAAAACTAAGAGCTCTCATAAAATCATCCAAAGCAAACTTTGAGAGAAAAATAGCTAAAGACTCAAAAGACAATCATAAGGCCTTCTTTAGCTATGTTAGAAACCTGGGAGGAAACTCCCAGATATGCTCAGAACTAGTTCAAAATGATGTGAAGATTACTGATCCTACAGACATTGCCAACATACTGGCTGACAGGTTCAGTGCAAACTTCTCCCCACCCCAAAAGGAGAGATATCTATACCAAACGATTGCAGCCCCCCAAACATCTCTAACGCCCAAGTGAGAACTGCTCTCTCCAAAGCAAAAAACACAGTATCCATGGGACCTGATGGTGTCCTCGGCTGTGTGCTCCACGAACTCAACGAGGAATTAAACCCACAGCTAGGACAGCTGTTTAATCATAGTCTCACCTCTGGATACGTACCCAGGGAGTGGCGCACTGCGACAGTGGTCCCACTTCATAAAGGCGGTGCCTCCACCGACCCTGGAAATTACCGGCCCATTAGCTTGACAAGCCTTATCTGCAAAGCCATGGAGAGGATCATAATGGATCTCATAAATAAAGACATAGGGAATTTGCAGACTTTGGATCCAACCCAGTTTGGCTTTGTCAAAGGCAGATCATGCCTTTTAAACTTGGTTGACTTTTTAGAAACAGTCACCAAAGCCATTGATGAGGGAAAGGCAGTCCATACAGCCTACCTCGATCTCGCGAAAGCCTTCGATACAATACCCCACTCGGGTATCATTGAAAAACTCATCAGCTTAAATGTTAACCCATACATCACAAGATGGGTTGCAAACTGGCTGAGTGACAGAACCCACAGGGTCAGAGTTGCTGGCGCCATGTCAGACTCAAAGCCTGTCATAAGTGGTGTCCCACAGGGCTCAGTCCTGGGCCCACTCTTGTTTGGCATCTACTTTTCCGAAGTGCAAGCAAACACAGGAGGGTTATGGCTGACAAAGTTTGCAGATGACTGCAAACTGGGCGCCGTAGTCGAAAACACATCTGACACAGATATCCTTCAGAAGGGTCTCACAGAAACGGATAACTGGTGCCAGAGCCATGGCCTAAAGTTAAATGCCAAAAAATGCATAGTCATACCCTTCGGGAAAAACAAGGTTACCCCTAGCTACCATATAGGTGGCAATCCACTGAGCACAGAAGAAGTTATCAGGGACCTGGGGACCCAGGTTGACAGTAGCCTGTCATTCGACACCCATGTAGCTAAAGTAGTTAGGAAGACCTTCTACACTGCCCACCTTATCATGAAGGGATTCACATCTAGATCAAGGGAGGTCATAGTTTCCCTATACTCATCACTCATCAGACCAATGATTGAGTACAATGCCCCATTCGGAATGTATCTGACCCGACACTTGCAGCAGCTGGAGAGGCCACAAAAGTTCCTCACCAAAAGGATACAGGGTCTCAAAAATCTGTCCTATGCTGCCCGACTGAAAAAACTTTGGCTCTATTCAGTCGCTTACCGCTTGCTCAGAGGTGACCTGTGCCTGACATACAAGGCCATGTCAAACCCAGATTTGATGAATATGCTTCACCTCAAAAAATCTAGATCCGTCAGAGCCACAAGGGCGGGAGACTTAAACCTCGACACGGCTATTAATAGGACGTGCTGGAGGGATAGATTCATCACCCAAAGACTCCCTATGCTGTGGAACAAAATCCCGGTATATGTGAGGCAGAGCACCTCGCTGGCCTTGTTCAAGAGAAATCTTGACCAATGGATGGGAGATCGCAGATATACCCCAGGGATTACCTCAGTGTCACTGCTCGACAGAGGCACAGCAAAATAATGGGTATAGTTCCTCAAACTAAAGGGGTGGCGTAAGCCACAAAACTATGGGCTAGGCTTGTAAATGCCCTCGGGCAGATAGCCTAGTATAAACCTATGAACCTATGAACAGTGTTTGGAGCTAGTCCACAATAATAATACACTCTTTGACCCAAAGGAAATCGTGCGTATCCTAGCTAAGACATGTTCATAAGTTGGTGCTAGGCTATCGGCCCTAGGGCCTATACAAGCCTAGCCATAACAATTCCCTTGATATTTCTTCCCACAATATTTAATTCCCTGGACCCCTGTCTAGCAGGGCGACCGACATGATCCCCATGGTGAATTTTTCCTATCTCCCATCCAATCATCAAGGTTCCTTTTGAACAGTGCCAAGGAGGCGCTCTGTTTGACATGTATGGGCAGTCTATTCCAGAGTATGGGGAGTCTCAGGGTCAGGAATCTATCCCTCCAGCATGTTTTGTTCATTGTGAAGGCAAGGTTTAGATCCCTGGAGCATGCGGCTCTGAGGGATTGGGATTTCTTTAAGTGGAGCATGTCCAACAGCTCATGGTTTGACATGGCCTTGTATGTTAAGCAGATATAGACAATATGCCACATAGTATAGCTGGAGTTTTTTTTAGACAGTCAGCATATGGCATCTGCTATAGGTCTGTGATTCTTTTAGTGAGGTATTTCTACTGCCTTTCCAGCTGTTGCTGATGTCTTGTGAGGTACATACCAAACGGGGCGTTATACTCTATAATGGGTCTAATGAGGGATGAGTACAGTGGGACAATGACCTCCTTTTTTCTGGATGAAAAGCCCTTTGTGATGAGGTGTGCCACACAGAAGGATTTCCTGACTGTTGTGGCAATATGGTTATCGAATGTGAGACCACTGTCCACCTGTGTCCCTAAGCCTCTCATCACACTTTCGATGTTTAGTATACTGCCACCTATGTGGTAATTCAAGGGTACATGCTTTTTTCCAAAGGAGATAACTATACATTTCTTGGCATTAAGCTTGAGCCCATGGCTCTGGCATCAGGCATCTCTTTCTGTAAGGCCCTTTTGTAGAATATCCACATCATTTGGGGATTCAATAATGGCTCCCAGTTTGCAGTCATCTGCAAACTTTGTTAGCCAGAGTTCCTTAGTGTTGGCCTGTACTTCAGAGAAGTAGATGCCAAACAAGAGTGGTCCCAGGACTGAACCCTGAGGTACTCCACTTGTCACTTGTCTGAAGCTGGATTTGGAGTCGGCTACTTTTACAGTCTGGGTTCTGTCAGTAAGCCAGTTGGCAACCCATTGAGTGACATAGGGATTTATGCCCAGCTTAGTAAGTTTATCTATGATTCCAGAGTGGGAGATGGTGTCAAAGGCCTTGGCGAGGTCCAGATAGGCTGTGTGGACTGACTTACCCTCGTCCACAGCTCTGGAGACTGATTCGAAGAAGTCAATCAGGTTCAGGAGACAAGATCGGCCCTTCACGAGCCCAAACTGGGTGGGGTCCAGTGTTTGAAAGTTGCCAATGTCTTTGTTTATAAGTTCCATGCCCTTGCAGATCAGGCTTGTCAGACTGATGGGACGGTAGTTCCCGGGATCCAAGGTGAATTCCCCCTTGTGGAGTGGGATAACTGTAGCTGTGCGCCACTCAGTGGGCATGAAGCCTGAGGTGAGGCTATGATTAAACATGACACTTAGGTAAGGTGCCAGTTCATTTTGTAGCTCATGTAGTACACAGCCCAGGATGTCATCTGGTCCCATGGATGCTGTATTCTTAGCTTTGGAGAGTGCAGTTTCTAACGGTGTGGCTGTGATTACCGGAATTTGGCAATCTTTTGGTATTGAGATGGGCCCTTTAAGGGGTGAGAGGGGGTGAAATTGGCACAAAATTGATCTACCAGAATATTGGCAATATCCTTGGGATCAGTATATTTAATGCCATTCTGTTGTAGCTCAGAGCAGATCTAATCATTGCCATTTAGATTCTTGACATAACTATAGAAAGCCCTGTGGTTGTCTTTGGAATCTTTGGCAATTTTATTTTTGTAACTAGCTTTTGAGGATTTTATGACGGATCTCAGCTTCTTACTGAGGGAGTTTTTTGCATCCTGGGATTTTCCTCTCTTCTGCAACGTTTCTTCCTTCTGTTGTAGTTTGTTTATAGCAGGGGACCACCAGATTGGCTTCCTTTTTTTGGAGGAGAACATGTAGTGGAAGTTTTCCTCCTTTCACTGTTATAGCTATCCCAGCTATCCCACAGGTTATCCCAGACACCCCTTTAAATACTATGGAACAAGTTCTCTCAGCCCTTTCAAAAACTAAGAGTACTTTATCCATGGGCTCTGACAATATACCAGGTTGCCCAATTATCATTGCTAAATATGGCCTTTTGGAACCTGAATTTAAACTCTTAAGCCTCTCCACTGGTTACATTCCTAAAGCCTGCAAAACAGTTATTGTAATGCCACTGCACGAGGGTGGCCCAACCACAGATCCTGGTAACTATAGACCCACTAGTTTCACTAGCTTCATATGTAAAGCTGTTGAGGGCATTATCTCAGACTTCATTAACCTGGATATTGAAAATTCTTCAACCCTGGACCCTCATCAATATCAAAGGAAGGCCCTGCCTCTAACCTCATTAACTTCTTTGAAAAATTAAATGAAGCAGTCGATACTTGTTATGCAGTGCATACAGCACACCGAGACTTGGCCAAGGCCTATAAATTCTTGTATTGTGCAATGGACAGATACTAGTTGTGCAGTGCGTATACCACGCCAAGGCCTATAAATCCCTGTACTGTGCACTGGACAGCTAACTGTTTGTCTGCTGACAGAACTCATGTGGTTAGAGAAGCACGTGTTACTTCTGAAAGCAAAATGGTTAACAATGATGTATCACAGGGCTCAGTTTTGGGCCCTCTCCTATTTGGCATATATTTCTTAGACTTGACTAAGTTTACAGACGACTGTAAATTGGGTGTTGTTATTCTATCTTCAACTGACACACAATTCTTCCAACATGGCTTATACCGTGTTAACAATTGGTGCAAGGACAACGGTCTCAAATTAAACTTAAAAAATGTAACATAGTTCATTTTGGTAAGCAAAACAGTTTCACTTACCATATAGGAGATGCACACCTCTAATAAGACACTGTTTTAAGGGATATGGATGCTCTTGCTGATAATTCCTTATCATTTGGCCATCTTGTCTCCACAGTAGTTCGGAAAGTCTTTTATCTGGTCCATATAATTTCCCAAGACATCTTCAATAGAGCCAATGAAGTCTTAATTCCTTTTTACTCATATCTTATCAGATCCATTACTGAATATAACACATCTTTTGGCATGTATTTGTCTAAACATGTCATACAACTTGAGAGTCCTCAGAGGTTCATAACTAAAATGATCAGTGGCCTCAAAAATCTTAGTTATTAGGAGAGACTGGCAGCCCTTTCTCTTTACTCAGTCTCTTACTCTCTCTTCCGTGGAGATCCAAGTTTAGCCTTTTGTGCCATAAAAGATTCAGCCTTATTTGATCTCCTATTCTTTCGCAGAATTAATGATACCTCAAATACTTGGTTAAAGGAACTAAACTTTGATAAGCAGATAAATAAGACACCTTGGCATGATAGATCCATATCCTAATGTTGGTCCAGTGGTAGCATTGTCGCCTCACAGCAAGAGGTTCTCTGGTTCGATTCTCAGCTGGGGTACCTTCTGTGTGGAGTCTGCATGTCCTCCCTGAGTTTGTGTGGGTTTCCTCCCACATTAGAAAGTTATGCGTCTGGAACGTTTTTCCCTGGGCCTCTGCTGAAAAATGGCTTCATTCAAAGTTGGACTTTCTCGGTTAACAAATGCTAAATTAAATAAAAACAATAATGTATCCCTCATCTCTGTAACAAATTTCTACTACATGTCAAGCAGAGTAACACCCTTGATACCCTCTAGGTAAACCTTGATAATTGGCTGGGCAGCCTCAAATTCTCTCCTGGTTTATACTCTCGTCTTCCTTGAGGCTACACGAAATTCTGAATAGAGTTTTTTGGCTTGGCTTGAAATGGTCTGCAGACCAATTGCTTAGTACTTACCTATGGACTTATGAACCTATACAACCAAGTCTTACAACTGAAAAACAGATCAGCAGCTGCTGAAAATAAAAACAGTGACACTTGTTTTGGTACATGCCATTTTTACTTATAATAACACGCACTTTTTCATTTTTCACTCTTTGCAAACAGCGTGCATGCATGCTTTATTACGAGATGCCGTCTTGTAATTCTGTTAGCTATAACTAACGAGCCTATAACAGTGAATGCAACAGAATATTTACTAACTACAAGACTGCAATATCTTGGAGTGTTACTCAGCCCTGACTTATGACAATCTCAAAGACAGTATACGTATATGTATTTATATATGTGTATATAACTGAAAGCAAATGTGTACTGTCTTTCCTCACAGCCAGTTCAGGAAGCAGCTGCAGAGACCCTGTATGGGTCCCATTAAGGAAGGTGGATGTTTAGTTTACTCTGGCAGAACTACTGACTGAAGTTACTGGCATCCTCAATGCCACGTAAGCATGGGCACTATGATGATGACCTGCAGTACTGCCATCCTGAATATCTCTGGGAGTGTGAAACAGAGGTTAAGACAGGAGCACCCTGAATGGTTTAGTTTTTCAGCACTGCAACTGTTTTCAAACTGTAATTTTAAACTTATTTCTGTCATTTAGAGCAGTGTTCCAACAAAGACTTCTTTGACAGATACCAGGATATATCATGTCAGCTACTGTGTGTGTGTGTGTGTGTGTGTGTGTGTGTGTGTGTGTGTGTGTGCGTGCGTGTGTGTGTGTGTGTGTGTGTGTGTGTGTGTGTGTGTGGCTTCATCTGTGCTACGTCTGTTGTCCGTACATATGTCATGGCACTGCTGCATATTGTAGGACTATACACAGTTGTTCAGCTGTGTAGCTGTGAGCACCATGACAGGCTCAGTTACCTGTGGGAATGTGGCTTCATTAATGAGGCTGGGGGCACTAACTCAGGAGTCTACTGTTTTGAATGTACAAGTGGGACTGTGGATGATATAAGCCTGTGGGCACATTTTAAAGTGTTTGCTATCCTGTATACCCATGTAAGATTAAACTTTTGCATTGCTATTTGGATCTCACCTATACCTACATATTTTAGCTTGTGTGTCTATTTGCCTTTCAGCACAGGAACAGTGAGATACCAACTGTTTTGGCAGCCACACCAGGCAGCAGAGACTTTCAACACAGTACGTTCAGTCTGCCTATTATCTACAGACTTGATATATACATGTACCATCTGCAGTACATTTTCAGTAATGTCACCTTTCCCACTGTATCTCTTTCCTGTAGGTCATGTTGATGTCAAAGTGATAGATGTGACAATGGCATTAGCTGTGGTGGGTGAGAAAGCTGGGAATACTTTGCTGGGGGGGGGGGGCAGGCAGTTTCAAACTCTCCCATATAGCCCACCTCAATCACCCACTGGAGCCCAGTCATCAGATGGTGTAGGATATGGTTGATAGGACGATGGCCTGCTGGGTACTTGCTACCCTGCCCTTTTTAGAGCAGACTGCAGATTCACTCAACTGGCAGACCCTTGCCATTGGACCACAAGAAGAAACTGTGGCCACTGCCTTCAGCCACTCAAACCCATCTCAGCTTATTGGCATTTCTCTGGGTCAGTCAGCAACCTGCCCATAACCCGACCTTTCCTCAGCCAGGTGTACTCCGATTCTGTTGTGCCACTACCCATCCCATGTCCTTTGCCCACCCTCTGTTTATCTCTGACCGGTCCCCGTCTCCCTCTCCTAGTGTTTGCATGTCCACTCCGATTATCTATACTGTCTTGTGTTTGCTTGTGTAAGTTTAAACATCCACCACTGTTTGCCTGTATTTGCGTTTATGTGCCTCTACTGACTATCCCTCCCCACTTCCCCGTATCATATTACCCATAATCCCTTCTCTATCTCTCCAAAAACATATGCATACATCGATGGGTCTACTGAATATAACCAAAATACCCAAATGTTAATGTTCAAAATGCTGACCACAAACTTTGAAAACAAAAAAGCTGATGCACTACTATGCATGCACTGAGCAATAACCTCAACACAAGCAAAATTTAAAAAAATTAAAAAAACAAACATCCCCTGCTAATTACACAATTATATATATGTGTGTGTGTGTGTGTGTGTATATATATATATATATATATATATATATATATATATATATATATATATATATATATATATATATATGGGAAATGGGTATTTTCCCAAACAGAATTGTGTAATCTTGCACACCAGTTAACTATCTGCTAAGTATCCTCACAAAAAATGTGCCCTGCTTCTGTCCACTTGCATGTCTCTTTATGATTCCTTTCTCTGCGCACCTCTGCTTGCTATGTTTCCCCATTTCCAACAGTCATACACACTCCCCTTTCTTCCTCTTTCTTGGAACCAGAAAGTGGACATCAGACAGCAGGTGTTTCCAATGTCCTTCAAGTTATTAGTATGCTATCCTTGCCAGCAACCTGTCCCTCTGCATATCAACTCACTTTACTTACTGCTTTACAGTCTTGTCAGGTATGACTGCTCCCTTACTCTGGAGGTTGCTTCTTGCTCTGCTCTACTGAGTATGGCTTGCAGCTTTTTAGCACTGCTTTGCTTTCGACATCAGAGCACAGGTATCTGCTCAGATATGCACTGTATCACCATTTGTATACTCATGTACACTTTACCTGCAGTGTATCACTGCCACGTGGCATAAACCTTGTTGACATAGTGCATCTCTACAAATCTCCGCTCAGATCTTCAGTTCAAGCAGTTCTACATAAGGAAAGCCACTGTAGAAACCAGACAGCTATATGGACAGAGTGAGAATTAAAACATGCTCACATGTCTTCACTAAAACATTCAAAAGTTTGTTTTTTGGTGTAAACAGCCCATGATATGCTTACTACAGTGTTAAGGTTCATTTTAAAATAACAAAATAACGCATGCTACCTATATATTCATACATACATATATACATGCATACAAACTTACTGAAAAGGGGGGATATCATATTATGAGATACAGGATATTTAACCTTAATGCTACTTTGCTAACCTATAGACACTTGCAAGTAATATTATACACTCTTCTCTTACAGAAGTGTCAACTGAATAAACACCATGTTTTCTGTCTTTGTCTTAATTACAAGTAATCAAAATATTAAAGTTTTCATGTGCACTTGTATGAGTACGCACTCACACAGAAGCACACAAGGTCTTGATGACTGACATAAGGAGCAACTGCCTAGCAAAAGTGACAGAACAGACAGAAAAATGAATAATGAAGAAAATAAAAATACCATGAACAACACTAAATATAGATTAAAGACAATATCGTATAATACTATCTAAATTTACAAGACAAGATTAACACTGACAGTCAACAATGAAAGGAAAATGAGGAGGGAATGGGTAATCTATGCCTTACACACACCAACAAAAGCCCTTGCCAGTGATGGTACCCACCATGTTACAATGGCAGCCAAACAGAAATAATGATTCACACTGTTGCTAGCTACCAGAAGACATTTCGATTGCATATCTTAGAAGCAGACACACTGTCTAATATAAACCGGTGCTAAGGAAAATCTGTGGGTCAAGAATGGATGACTAAGGAAATGCTGAGTTCTTTTAAAGCAAGAAAAAGTACCAAGATGGTGTTATTTAAAAAAAAAACAATCAAGTCATTTAAAAAACATGAGGGAAGGAGGACACTTAAAAGTGGATGCAGTCCCAAGGTCTGTGTGTCTGCATACTTACTGCTGCCATTCCTTCAGCCCACTCGCCATGACCAGCCTGCAGCTGCTTCACTGTGTTCAGGTCATCAATTACACGTACAACATCTCCAACCCAGAAGGCACCTTGCTGAAAGACAAATTAGTTGTTAATCTGTTATCTTTAAAATCAACTACCCTTAGTTCTTTTTACCCACTCTGAGTCTAGAACCATCACCACTGTAAACCAACTATGGTACTTGTCTTAACGTTCAGCATGATTTTGTTCTCCCCATACAGCCGATAAACTTACCCCCCTCAAACAATCCTCCCCTGATTTGGTTTTATTGTTTCACCTCTGTCATTTGCAGTTTCAGTAGATCACACCTTTAACAAAAGCCTTATTTACTGGGCACATTTTTGCACAGGAAGCACATCTCTAGGCTAACTGTAGCATTCCACTCTAAACCAGGGGCAGATAAAGTGCATAACAAGATCTTCTAGCACTCACCCCCCAGTATAGGCAGGTATTCTTTGGGTTACATACATTATTTACCATGGCATCTTAGAACCTATAGCTGTCACCACTGGTGCTGGAAACACTCTGGTATCCCTTGCCCGGTGTACAATTACTGACCCTTGATTCTAAAGGCAAGGTTCCTGAGGGTGCTAGATAATTAAAGTTAGCTAAGGTACCAGAAATATACCCCTGAATTATATATGATAAATAAAAGTTATGTACTTACCAATAATGATACAGCTGTGTTGTCTTGTTTTCATCTGGTTCAACTTTTGGGTTATCAGATCCAACCTCCACACCTTTTGGAAACTATGGAACCAGGGTGCTGATCCCTTCCCCACCCACAATTCCCTCTGGATCCCCATATTACCTTAGATCAACTTTGCCTGCTCATAACCAGAAAATTTCTTCCACTACCATAACACAAACTGACGACCTTAACCTTGAGAAGGAAATGACCATAAAAATAGGACAGCAATCTGAAGCAGTAGAAGGACAAGGTGCCTGGTGAGGTCCTTTGATTCAAAGAACACCAGGTAGCAAATTTGGAAGGGGGGATGGAGGGAGGGATGTTGAACCAGATGAAAACAAGACAACATGAATCTGTCATTATGGTAAGTACTTAACTTTTGCATCCAATGTCTATTTTCATCAAATTCAACCTTTGGGACACACTATTCTCAGGCTACTAAACACATGAGGAGGCATCAAGGAAAGATATTCCTGAGAATAGTGGAGCCAAAGGATGAATGGGAGATGAATGGAATCTAGACTGGACATCCAATCTGTAGTGAGACACAAACATATGGACCATACACAAAGTGGCTGCAGAACAAACTTCAACAGGAACTCCGAGTATGAAGGTGTTAGAGGCAGCTACAGCCCTCATCAAATGAGCTTTTTTTGTTTGTGTTTTGTTTTTATTGTGTAATGCCAGTCCCAACTTGTCATAGACAAAGAGTACAAAATCAGAACACCACCTGGAGAGCGTGACCCAACTTAACTTTGGAAAAAGCAAGAAACAGCTGATGGGATTTCCTAATGTCTTTGATCCTGTGTGAATACAGTTGTCTGTGAACATCTAGTAAATGTAAACTATACTCTCCTTTGTTAGCAAATTCTGGAAAGAATACTGGTAAGTTTATAGTCTAGTTTAGACACCATTCGGATACCACTTTTGAGAGGAATGTTGGGTTTGTCCTCAAAGACATTCTGTTCTTATGAAAAATGTAAAGAGGTTTTTTAGAGGACACACTGTGGCTGCTGGTTCAAAAGGAGCTCATGTTAAGGTCTGTAGCATGATAGTTATGTCGATGAAGAAAATGGTCTTTTACAGGGGACCTCAATAGGAAGGTTCCCTTTGAAAGGGGTTTGAAATCTTAAGTGACGGTATGGGAGTTTGATTGTCGGTGTGGAAACTGGAAATAGCTGCTAACTGGACCTTGATGGTTGCGAAAGTGGAGCCTTTTCAGAAAAGATGTGACAAGAAATCCAAAATGGAAGGAAGAGAAGCTGAAAAAGGATCTATTATTTTGGAAGAAGCCAAAATAAAGAACTGTTTCCACTTGCTGAGATAAACTTTCCTGGTATTTTGCTTTGTGACACTGACAAAATGTGAACCACCAAAGTGGACAGCCTGGCATCTCTGGCCACCATTAAAACTGGAAGAACCGTGTTTCAACATCTTCAGATCTGGAAGTGGTCTGGATGGCAATCCAACATCCAGGGAGGATGTACTAGAAAAGGCCAAAGGACGGGGGATCCAAACTTACCAGGGTTGAAAAGAAACAATGAGGATTACTCTGGCCTTGCATCTTCTATCTTTCTGAATAAAGTTTGTTAAAAACTGTATGGGGGAAAGGCATACAGAAGATGGGGGGGGGTCAATAATTTACTAGAGCATCTCTTGGTGAATAACTCTGGGGAAAGATTAGGGCAAAGTAACTACTGCATTTTTTTTGCACATGTCCAGATAGTCAGGTAAGGTTCCTAGATGTAACTAATGAACTCCCTATAAACAAAAATTCTATTATTTTGGGAGACTAACAACCTATAAATAAACTGGAACGTGCATACCTCAAATATAGGATACAACCAAATATTCTTAGAGTTCATAAAAAAAAAACTCCCTCAACCAGATTATTAACAAACCTACTACAGGACAAAATATTATTGACCTTGTCATTAAAAATATAGTTTCTTCACAGACTGTTTATTTGGTTAAGTCAGATCATAAACTAGTGACCTTCACCACTATAGTTTCATAGGTGTGTACTAGGCTAATGGCCCTGGAGCCTACATAAGCCTAGCCCAAGAAGATTCCCTGGCATCATGCCGCCCAAAGTTAGTTTCCAGTGCCCCTGTCACGCAAGGCCATGGAAGTGATCCCTGGGGTGAGCTTCCTATTGTCCATCAACTCGTCAAGATTAGAATCTCTAAACTTGAAGACAGCAACATTTAAAATTTTTAGGATTTTAAACTTACAAATTTCATCAAATTCTACAATGAAGTTTCAAGATTCACTTATTACAGTATAACACCAGACATCTCCACAGCTGGTAGCTACACAAATGTTTCACGCCCACGTACATAAATATATTGAGCTGACAGTACCTACCAGATGTAAACACAATGAGAAGTTTAAAAGAAACCACCCTGGTGGTCCAGAAACAAAAATAAAATTTACAATAAAAGAAGAATCTCCTTAAAATATACAGAAAAGCTAAAGACTCTTGAATAAAGGACAACAGTAGAAATCGACTAAAACTTAAAAAAAAAAATATATATATCTATATATATCTATATATATATATATATATATATAGATATATATCTACATATATATATAGATATATATCTACATATATATATATAGATATATATCTACATATATATATATATATATATATATATATATATATATATAGATATATAAATATTAGGACTGCATTGTATTATGAATAAGGGAAATAATAGGCAGTCCATGAACAGAGGCTAGCATCTGAAGCTCAAGACCACCCTGGTGGTCCACAAACAAAAATAAAATTTACAATAAAAGAAGAATCTCCTTAAAATATACAGAAAAGCTAAAGACTCTTGAATAAAGGACAACAGTAGAAATCGACTAAAACTTAAAAAAATATATATATATATATCTATATATATCTATATATATATATATATCTATATATATCTATATCTATCTACAGATATATATATATATATATATATATATATATATATATCTATATATATCTATATCTATATATATATATATATATATATATATATATATATATATATATATATATATATATATATCTACATATATATAGAATATATATATACCTACATATATACTTATATATATATATATATATATATATATATATATATATATATATATATATATATATATATATATAAGTATAGATATTAGGACTGCATTGTATTATGAATAAGGGAAATAATAGGCAGTCCATGAACAGAGGCTAGCATCTGAAGCTCAAGACAATGATAAATCCTTTTTAGTTATATTAGGAAACTAAGAAGTAACACCAAACATTGCTCAGAACTTATTTAAGATGGCAGCACCTACTCTGACCCAGTAGACATTTCCAACATACTAGTTACCAAGTTCAGTGTTAACTTCATTCCCGAAACCCACCCCCCCAAAAAAAAACTATTCCAACACCCACTTTTTTCTGAATTAGACTCGCCATTACCACCACACATCATGTATTAAAGATGATATCAAAACTAAATCAAAACTAAAAATAATTCCTTCATGGGACCTGATAATCTACCTGTTTAATAAACAGTAACAAGAAGCTCTGGTAGGGACATGCCTTAAACTCATTTTTAAGAGAATCTCAAACAAGGCAGGAAGCTGTGTAAATGAAGTCAAAGACAAAGAAGTAAAATAAGTCAAAGACCAGGGGCAACAATATCCTAGACCTAGTCATTACCAACACGAGTGACCGGTGTTCCACACCTGAAGTCAACTCCTCGTTGCTCTGATCCGACCATAAGCTAATCACCCTTGATATCCACATCCCACCCCCACTCCCCCATTAAGGAAACCATGGTAAAAAATTTCTCCAAAGCCAACTTCATGCTTCTTAAGTCAGAAGTGGTGAACTTCATGACACCCATGCAGATGGACAATACAGTTACAACTGCTGAATCCTACACAAATGCACTCTATAAGCACTTACACGAGTGCATGGATCATGCTATCCCAAACAGAACCAAGACGCTATCTTCCAAAAAAAAAGAGGCCAATCTGGTGGTCCCCTGCCATAAACAAACTGTACAACAGAAGGAAGAAATTGGTGCAAAAGAGAGTAAAAATCCCATGAGTGGAGGAGCTCCCTGGTCAGCTTCAGTAAGAAGCTGAGATCCCTTATAAGATCCTCCAAAGCTAGCTACGAAAACAAAATTGCCACTAATTCTAAGGATAACTGCAAAGCATTCTATAGTTATGTCAAGAATCTCGATGGCAACACCCAGATCTGCTCTGAGTTACAGCACAATGGCATGAAAATTACAGAACCAACTGATATTGCCAACATCCTGGCAGATAGGTTCAGTGCTAACTTTACCCCCCCCCAGCCCCTAAAGGGCCCCTATATATATATATATATATATATATATATACAGGAAGAATGCAGAGTCTCTGCAATCACAACTACGCAGGTAAAAGCTGCCCTCTCTAAAGCCAAAAACACAGCATCCATGGGACCAGGCTACATTTTACACGAACCTCAGAACGAACTGGCTCCCCACCTAAGCACCATGTTCAATCATAGCCTCACATCAGGCTTTGTGCCAACTGAATGGCGTACAGCAAGTTATCCCACTCCACAAAGGGGAAGCCGCCACTGATCCCAGAAACTATCACCCCATTAGCCTAACGAGCCTGGTCTGCAAGGCCATGGAACATATCATCATGGAACTCATAAACAAAGACATTGGTAACCTCCAAACTCTGGATCCCACCCAGTTCGGGTTTGTGAAAGACAAATCATGCCTCCTGAACCTGATCGACTTCTTTGAGGCAGTCACCAAAGCCGTAGATGAGGGTAAGGTAGTTCACACAACCTATCTTGACCTCGCCAAGGCTTTCGACACCATCCCCCATTCTGGAATTACAGCTAAACTCACTAAACTAGGTATAAATCCCTACGTCACAAGATGGGTTGCCAACTGGCTCACTGACAGAACCCACACTGAAAAGTTGCACACTCCAAATCTGACCTCAAAACCAGTGACAAGTGGAGTACCACATGGTTCAGTCCCGGGACCTCTCCTGTTTGGTTATCTACTTCTCTGAAGTACAGGCTAACACAGAAGGCCTCTGGCTAAAGTTCGCAGATGACTGCAAACTACGAACCATAGTAGATTCCCCAAATGATGTAGAAATCCTACAGAAGAGCCTCACTGAGACAGATGCCTGGTGTCAGAGCCATGGCCTCAAGCTCAGTGCAAAAAAGTGCATTGTCATCCCCTTTGGCAAAAACTCTGTACCCATGAACTACTACATACACAGCAGTCTACTTAACACTGAATGTGTGGTAAGAGACCTTGGGACCCAGGTGGACAGTAGTCTGTCCTTTGATAGTCACATCGCCACAGTATTCAGGAAGTCCTTCTATGTGGCACACCTCATCATAAAAGTGTTCTCATCCAAGAAAAAAGAGGTCATTGTTCCCCTCTACTCGACACTCATTAGACCCATTATAGAGTACAATGTACCTTTTGGAATGTACCTCAAGACATCTGCAGCAGCTAGAAAGGCCACAGAAGTACCTCACAAAGAGGATTACTGGCCTCAAATAGATGCCCTACTCTGACCGTCTCAAAAAACTCCAGCTTTACTCCAAAGCATATCGCCTATTCCGACGTGATCTCTGCCTAACATATAAAGCTATGTCAAACCCAGAGCTGTTGGACATGCTACACCTAAAGAAATCCCAATCCCTCAGAGCTACACGCTCTAAGGACCTAAACCTTGTCACCACAATAAACAGGACATGCTGGAGGGATAGATTCCTGTCCCAGAGACTTCCCATACTCTGGAACAGGCTACCAATCTATGTCAAGCAAAGTTCTTCATTGCACTCTTCAAAAAAAAATCTTGATGAGTGGATGGGAACTAGGAAATGCACCCCGGGGATCACTTCTGTGTCTCTGCTCAACAGTGGCACAGGAAAATAACTTTCTTGGGTGGCATAAGCCAGGGAACCTTGTCGGCTAGGCTTACGCAGGCCCTCGGTCCAACAGCCTCGTACCTACCTAAGAACCTATAAGACAGAAAAATCAACAATCAAAAACAAAAAAACTGGACCTCAAATGCCACGAAGTTTAATAACAAGAATAACACGCAAAGATTTTGGGACACTTCCCTTTCTCAATGCTATAACAATATAAATAAACTCATAATTTTTACACTAATCACATGGCGCAGGAAACCAGTGCAATTCATTATCGTCATCATACTTCATTACGTTAATTTCATTAAAGACGCAGTAACAAATACATAAAAATACAGACATAAAAATCTTTAAATAAAAATCATACATATAGCTATACATTACATTCAAAAACAGTATTGAAAACAGTGTTAAGAAACTTATTTTAAGTGAAACCAAATTATGCAAGAGCATATTAATTAAGCAATAACTGATGACGTGGTGTGGTATATTGAGAGCATATTAATTAAGCAATAATTGATGACGTGGTGTGATATATTGAAGATTTACCCATGGTTGGTGTGGTTTAATCATGAGGGCGAAGCCCGAGTGATTAAATAAAGCCAACCTTGGGTAAACTTCAATATACCACAACCACGGAGTTGGTTATTGCTACTATACAATGACACTATTTAAAAAAAACGTACTTTTCCTAAATAATGTCTTTGTATAACGGCGTATTACTGTTCTTCTGCCAGTGGTGGTATACTGCTTCTTTGTGTTGATGTACTGCACATGCATATGGGACTTGTGCTCCTACGCATGCCCAGTACATCAATGCTTTGAAAAGGAAGCAATGTAGAAAAGAAAGTCTCAGTTTTCTTCTTTTTTCTTTTTGTATTTATTACAATAAAAAAAAAAAAAAAAAAGATGTTAGACACTTTATACCAACGGAAAAACACTTCTCTGTTGCAGTGTTCTCTCCCACCTGCCTTCCCCCCTTCTTGGCATTCTCGGATACATTGATCCTCATTTCCTTAGACTGTCTCTCTGCCTGGGGCTTCAGTTCTGAGGATAGTGCATGCATACATCTCTTTTATGGCCGATGCCCGATAGTGGCTTATGTCAGATATACTGTGCACCCTAAGGTAGTAAAAGACTTTGATATACTGGCCGACATTGGGTTGTTGCCTTGGCAGGCAAATCCCCCTCATGTAAAGAATACTGCAACAGAGAACAGAGAAGAGACGGACATCTATCGTTATGATCAGTTCTTACACAACTAATAGACGGACGCACACACACACGCTTACCTCACACCATTGCCAGTCTTTTCACTTTTTTTGAATATTTTTGATTTCTTCCTCTATCCCACCTATGAACTACCCAATTCATTGTCTTTGGAGGTCATAGGCAGTAGGAGCAGGCGGCCAGCAAATAGAAGTGCAGAAACTACAGGACTTCCTCCCTAGGATGAATATCGCACTGCTCTAGCAAGGGCACTTTTCTGATATATATCTTCTATAGTAAAGAAACCATTTCATCACCACAAAAAAATAAATAAATACCAGAAAAGCACCCCATGCTAAAGCAGAGCCCTAGGCAGCTGCCTAGAGGTCACACCTATAAGATGACAATAATGAACACAACTAAGGTAGTGCATATTGTAGTTAACTTACCCTTGTATACCCCACTGTATCTGTGCATGAGTTTCCTGTAAATCTCACTGTTGTAGTTTAACTCCTTCATTTCACTGCTGAAGTACAGCAGAAGTTAACATGAATAAGGCAGTATGTGATGACTTTCTCTTGACGAATTTGAATAAACAATGCATCTACTGTAACTAATTGCAGTACTTTAGCTGACAGCTACTACTTAATTGCCCCACTTATTTAAGCCTTGATTAAAAAAAAAAAAAAAAAAAAAACTTCAAGCCAGGTCTTTTCGACAAGATCGTCCAGATCAGTTCTACAGTAATTTCTGTTAGCAGCAGTCAACATAAATCCGAGACCTTACTCGGAGGGAACAGAACTGTTGTTTAAATTTCCCTCCAAGTTCTACCTTTCAGGCAGAAAACAGTGGGCAAGTGAGCAGCTGCTCAGCGTCAGCTGCAAATGTGGAAGTTGTTCCTTCTTTCCTTCTCTAAAAACTCAGGGCAGGCAGAAATTAAGCAGCTCAGCTGCAGGCAGGAAGGTCTTCTCTTTTTTTTTTTTTTTTTTATATAAATTGACTGTGAGCGGTGCAACTTTCCTTATTTTTCCACAAGGTCGCTGACAATGCACAAAATCTAGGTGAGCTTCTGGACTCCTAGAATGTACCATAGGGACCCCCAGGGATCCGCGGAGCATAGTTTCAGAAACACTGTCCTAACCATTCTATCTCTGTGTGAATTTACTGTTAAAGATAACGTAACTTGCATCTTTGTATCGCATGACCCACACTAATGAATCATATCTCAGCTGTCACTGATTTTGCAGAGCATCCGTGATTTTTCCTCATATTTTTGCCCTGCCCATCATAAAATGTTTCATTTTCTGTTAAATCAGTGAGGATTACAGTTAGTCAGTCAGTTATGTAGTCATTGACACCAAGTGTTAGAGTTTCATATTGTTATTTTTCAGAAAGTGCATGTTTATGGAAAACCCCATTGTTCTGTTAACTTTTTCAGTGAAGTAGAGTAAAATTTAAAAATTCTCTCTTTTTGAGTCTTGTCTCCGCTCCATTATGTTTTTCTTTGTCTAGAATTTTTGAGTGAAGAAGTTGAAATGTATGAATCCCATCACTGTGCAGCTCACCATTGTCGGTTTATCTGCAGTTTTCTCCCACTTCCGACTCTACTTTAGTAAAGTACAAATAACAGATATTGTGTAATTCACTTGGCTTTACTCTACAGCTACAACACATGCCCTTGGTTTCATGCTAATCCTCTTCTCTGACCTGTTTCATTCGTATCAAGCAAGCACATCCTACTTGAAATGGAAGTAGTTGTAAAACATGATCATCCAAATCCAAATACCTCGTAAAAAAACAGTCAAACAAACAAAAAGAACTGGACCTCAAATGCCACCAAGTTTAATAACAAGAATAACAGGCAAAACATTCGGGATACAGCCATTCATCAATGCTATAACAATATAAATAAACTCAAATTTTACACTAATCACATGACACAGGAAACCAGTGCAATTCATTATAGTCATCATACCTCATTATGTTAATTTCATTAAAGACACAGCAACAAATATATAAAAATGCAACACAAAAATCTTTAAATATAAATCATATCTATAATTATACATTACACTATGAAAGTTTTTAAACGTATAGATGAGTGATCTGAATAATATTATCTATAGAGTCACTAGTTTTATTCATGACCTACAGTCTCTGGATGAAATATCATATGATTTGTACAATTTTGTTTATGTTGCATATCCTATTACACCAGTCCTATACGGACTACCGAAGATCCATATGAATAAACATCACCCCTCTATGAAGCCGATTGATTCAGGCAAAGGGTGGGTTACTGAACTGATTTTCTTATATTTGGAAGATGTTTTGAGGCCTTTCCTAAGTAATGTGCAAAGCTATATACGTGATACTAGTGATTTTCTGGAAATGGTGCACCAGTGATATGAAAACAATGACGTTAACGAGTTTGTTTTTGCAACACTAGATGTTAATTCGTTGTTTACAGTGATACCTGATCAATATGGAATTCAGGCAGTAAGGGAATACCTCTGTGATAATAGTACTTTTATAGGTAGAATAATTGAGATATGTCTTTTGTTAGACATAATTTTTCTTTAAACACATTGCTGTTTAGTACTTTTTCATCAGATATCAGATGCGGCAATGGGGGCATCGGTTGCTAATACTTACGCAAGCGTAGCACTTAACCATAGGGAAAATACACATATTTTTAACCCCTCAGGACAGTGTACTGCTGTTGTGTTATTTTATAAGTATTTTGTGAATGATGTATTTTTTGTTTGGAGGGGGGGATAACAAAGTTTGGAAGATTGTGTGTGTTACCTGGATAGTATTATAAACTTTTTGATGTTTAAATTTGTATATTCCAGAGATGAAATAATGGTTTTAGATATTAGATCTGATTCTTTTTGTTTGTTTGATTGTTGATTTTTCTAGCGATTATCTCATTTATACAACTTCCTACCCTGTTTGAGATTGTTGTGAAGATTTTGGTAAGGAGCGGCATAGATAAGAAGCATGACACAAGAGTTTGTTCCTGAGACACAGCTGGGTTCAAAAGTTTTTGTACCAAGAGTAAATCGTTCATTGAGTGAACTGTTAATGGTATGTTCAAAACCCCTTTGCAAGACATTGTTGGTATTCTGATAACATTGGACAATAATAGTGCGGTGCAAAATGGTGTGTTTACAAAATAAATTGTCCTTTTGGAGAAGAAAGCACAAACTTTCAACAATTTGCAGTGGCAGCACTTGAGTTGCCAAGCATACGTAGAATTAGGAATAGCACCTCAAGGGCTAAGGATTTTCAAGATGCTGATGTACAGCTATACTTATCCACTTTTGTTAAAAAAAAATTGACAAGAGTTAAACTTAAAATGAACTGCCAATTTTATGAGTTTAATGAATCAGTTTTTCACAGACATAGAAAATAATTTACTGACAGAAATGGCTATCCTAGAAAGCAACATTTTGTCTATGTTGTGTTTTAAAGAAAGTGCTGCTGCTTACAATGATATGTTGGAATGCATTTATGGTTTTGAGCAATGTCTTGAACAAATTAAGAAACATAAAGTGGTTAGAGATTTAAATGACTATAAAAAGGTAATATTTTCCCCTGGCCTAAGGGAAATACAGAAGGTATGAATGAAGTGAGGAGAGGTGGGTCAGTGTATGAATTAGATGACAGCAGCATGCCTGACTTGCCAGTTGTGAATTTGAGAGACCAGTAGCAGGCACTCTGAACAGCTTCCCTTAGTGCAGCGTGGAGTATTGGAAATAAGTCAACATGTAGCCGTGTCTGAAGCGATAGAGATGACCGCAGAAGCATATTTGAATCAGGGTGAGGGTTTTCATTGTCTGCAGAATACAATGAGGCTGAACCTGCCAGAAAAAATAGAGGTCAAAAGATGGGAATCATCGAGAGGAAGAGGAAATAGAAGAGAAGGAGACGCGAGAATAACGTACAATGGCCCGCAGACATGCAGTCAGTCTGTAACCAAAAGGTAGACAGTGACTCTGTAGTTGTGAATTTATCCAGTATCACTCTTAACTCAAGCTGATATTTAACTTTTGAAGAAAGGTCTTCGGTGTATACCTTCTAGTAGTGACTCAGTGGCTGATGCCCTAACTGATTTAAAAATGTTTACTGGAAGTTTGAACTTAGTTAATGTTTAAGGACAATACTTATGATGTACAGACATTAGCGCTCAAGTACTTTTGTTTCGGTGAGCACAGCTTTTTTATAATGTCTCTGAACAACAGATGAAAAGCGTGACATTGTGAAGCATTATAATTTATCAAGCGACGAGTCTGACTCACTCTGTTTGCAGAATAATTCAGATATATAATTAGGCAAGCAAAGGGGGGGGGTGCCATTGTTATTAGGAATATGAAATATCTAACTTCTATGAATGAATTTTTAAGTGATGATAAAGTTTTTAAAATTATAGATAGGAGTTGTATAAATAATATTGTCTATAGAATCACTAGTTATATTTATGATCGGCAGTCTCAAGGTGAAATATGATATGATTTGTACAATTTTCTTTATGTTGCATATCCTATTACACCAGTCTTATATGGACTACCACAGATCCATAAGAATAACCATCACCTCCCTATGAAGCTGATTGTTTCAGGCAAAGGGTGGGTTACTGAACTGATTTCCTTCTATGTGGAGGATGTTTTGAGGCCTTTCCTAAGTAATGTGTGAAGTTATATATGTGATGCTAGTGATTTTCTGGAAATGGTACACCAATGGTGATGCTAGCGATTTTCTGGAAATGGTACACCAGTGGTGATGCTAGTGATTTTCTGGAACTGGTACACCAATGGTGATGCTAGTGATTTTCTGGAAATGGTACACCAATGATGATGATAGTGATTTTCTTGAAATGGTACACCAATGGTATGAAAACAATGAAGTTAATGAGTTCATTTTTGCAACATTTGATATCAATTTGTTATTTACAGTGATACCTAACCAGTATGGGATTCATGCAGCAAGGGAACATCTCTGTGATAATAGTACCTTTATAGGTAGAAGAATTGAGACCGTATGTCTTTTGTTAGACATAGTATTAAACAGCAATGTGTTTAAGTTTGAAGAGAAATTATTTCAATAAAATATCCGGTGTGGCAGTGGGGATATCAGTTGCTAAAACTTATGTAAACATAACACTTAACCAATGGGAAAAAACATATATTTTTAACCCCTCAGGATAGTGTATTGCTAAAGTGTTATTTTATAAGCATTTTGTGAATGATGTATTTCTTGATTGGAGGGGCGATGAACAAAGTTTGGAAGATTTTGTGTGTTACCTGGATAGTCTACAGACTTTCTGAAGTTTGAACTTGTATATTCCTGAGATGGAATAACATTTTAATTAATAGGATTAATAACTTAGCAGGGGAAATGTCTACTAGTATTTATAAGAAGAAGGTGTATGCTAATAGGTATTTGCATGCATCCCCATCACATATGTAAAGGGATTGTTAGGAGTCCATTTTTGAGAGTTACTGGATTGACTACAGGTGCTGGTATATGTAATAAACAGATGAAATGGAAAAGGAGCTCCGAGCTAGACAGTATGAAGAGTCCCTTTTGAACAAAATATCGGAATATGTAACTGATAAAAGGCAGGGACAGGCTAAGCCCTATTTTGCACATGGTCATCAGAAAAGGGCGTTTAATACTACAAGAGAGGGGATGAATACTTTACGATATATTACTTGCTCTAGCTCTAAAACTGATGGGGTTGTAAATGTGGTTAAGAATAACTGGGCTATTTTAAGTGCAATGACGGAGCTGAATAAGTTTATTGGGACTGCACCACAATTTGCTTTTTGGAAATGTCATAACCTGAAACAAAGGTTGTGCTACAGAGAAATAAATATTAATAAACATAATGTTGTTAGTAAGAAGAAAGATATTTTCCCATGCTACAATTGTTCTCTTTGTAGGCATATACTAACTTGTATTGAGTTTGCGCATCTGGTTACTAGAAGAAGATATGAACTTAGATGCTATGCAACCCTAACACTGAGAACATTGTTTATTGGCTAATTGCTTTGCATGTGAAGGTTTTTATGTAGGTAAATGTAATAGGAAATTTAAAGAGAGGATCTGTATACGCTTGTCTGATATGACTAGGAGTTGCAACCAATTCTTTAGCCAAGCACTTTGCAGAAAAGGGCGCACAGCATAGTTTTAAGTCTAGAGTTATAAAATTATAACACCAAGAGTAGAGGGGGTGATGTTGTTAATGATATGGAAATAGCCAAATATTAATGAATACTAAGACTGCAGGGCAATAGGGCACCAGGCTTAAATGCTGCAATAAGCCTTAAACCAATATTAAATTTATGAAATTATAAGTGCTGAATGGTTTCTGTGATTTACTGATAATTATACAATGACCCCCCATTAGTATTCCAAAACATGCATGCTGATTGGCCAATGTGCCCATTGTAAATCCACAATATACCAACTAATCTCTGTCCTTCTATTCATCTGTTGCAGTATTCTTTACATGAGGGAGAGTACAAAAGCTCATACAGAAAGGGAGGGGAAGTGACAGAGGAACTCTCCAGGAAGCCGTGGAGAATGACCCTGGCAAACCCTTCCCTGGATATGGAGATGGAATCCAGCTTATAATGTTTTATGTCCAAGTAGCTGCTTCTAACATAGAGTTGGAGTCCAACTCTTACAGGAATGCCCCCCAGGAAGACACTGCCCTTGCACCGTTAGCTTTAACTGAGCCTAGAAGAGCTTTACCATGGTGGGTATAGCAGAAGGCAATGGATTTGGAGATCCAATTGGAGATGGTCTGTTTGGACACAGGCAATCCCAGAGCCCTGGGGTGGAATGACACAAAGAGTTAGTCCGATTTTCTAAAGGGTTTAGTCTTGTGTAGATAAAACCTGAGTTGTCTGTGTACATCAAGGGAGGATCCTCTCACTACTGCTCTGGGGAGAGGGGAAAAAGGCAGAGAGATGAATGGCCTGGTTTAAGGACAATTCATTGACAATCTTTGGCATGAAGGAGGGGTTGGTTCGAAGGGAAACCCTGTCTTTGTGGATGGACAGGAATGGAGGAGATGCCATGAGCTTGTAATTCTGAAACCCACCTGGTGGAGGTAATAGCCAGCGGGAGGACAGTTTTGCAGTGTTTGAGAGGGTTAGAAGAGACTGGTTCAAAAGGCATTTGAGTGAGCTTCATAGCACAAAGTTAAAGTCCCAGGGTGGGACGACAGGTTTCCCATGAGATCTAATATGGAGGATGCCTTTAAGGAATTGTTTGGATTAAAATCTAGGGGTGGAGAAAGTGTCAGACAAGCAGAGATAACTGACAAATGTGCTTTTATGGAAGAATAAACTAAGCCTGCATTAAGCACTTCACACAGATATGACAGAACCATGGGGGTCTGCTGTAAGTGGGTCCTGCTTTCTGGCAAGACACCAAAGCAAACATCTCTTCCATTTGGAGAGGTAAGATTTTCTGGTATTAGGTTTCCTGGCCTATTGCAGGACTTGAAGCACATCCTCAGAGTAAAGGTGTCTGAAAGGAATCAGGGCTCTAGCACCCACAGAGTCAGTTGGAGGGTCTCTAATTGTGGGTGAATGAGTAAGCCCTTGTTTTGTGTCAGTAGGTCTACTCTGTGGGACAACTTGTGGTGATTGCCCTTGACTAGATGGAGAAAAAGGGGGAACCAGTGCTGTCTTGGCCAATAGGGAGTCACCAGCAAGATTCTTGGTTTGTCCTGTTGGGGGATAGATACAGAAATTTCACCTTCCAAGAGATTGATAGGGCATCCACTTTCCATGCCTGAGGATACGGTTCTCTGGCGCAAAACTTTGGAAGCTGTTTGTTCAGGGAGGAGGCAAATAAATATATTTGTGGAATACTCCATTGGTGGACAATATCCAAGAACACATCCCACCTAAGCATCCATTCGTGAGCCTGTGTTCTGGATCTGTTCAGAGTGTCTGCCACAGCATTCTGATTGTAAGGGAAGTAAACCACCTGAAGGGATATTTCTATTAGGCGAGCTAGATCCCAGGCCTGTAAGGCTAGTATGCAAAAGATGTAGGATCTTGTCCCCCCTGTTTGTTGATATATCACAGGACTGTCATATTGTCTGGGTGGATATGCAACCTCCCTGGTCTGAGGAGGGTTTCAAAAGATTGCAGGGCAAGGATTAATGCCTTAATTTCCTTGACATTTATGTAATCATTTCTCTGAGAGGATATCCACTAACCTTGGACTGTGTTGATGGTCCAAGGCTGCTCCCCAGCCTGTATCTGATACAACTGTGTGCAGTACTTGAGTTGGGAAAGTGGATGAATGGGGAGACCTGGATTTACTGACAGATCTGTTATCCACCACTGTAGCTCCTTCTTGAGGCATGGTAGAAGTGAGTGGTATTTGGAATTCTAAAAGATGGGCATGCTGACACCACACTGCCTTTAGAAACCACTGGAATTTCCTCATGTGTAGCCTTGCTAGAAGAAGCATAGGAATGGTAGATGCCATCAACCACAAGATCTGCAGAAACTGTTTTGCAGAGAGGAGGTTGAGGGGGAAATTGTCTGAGAAGAGGACAGAAATCTCCTAAGCCTTTGTAGGTGGAAGAGACACCACCATATTCCTGGTTTTAAATCTGCACCCCAGAAAGACATGGTCTTGGCTGGGACCAGGGAAGACTTTATGAAGTTTATAGTGAATCCCAGGCTTTGTAAAATGGCTATTGTTGATTGGAGGTTTTTGCTCAATTCTGCTTGGGGTTTGGCTTGAACCAGAAGGTCATCTAGGTAGGGGAAGATTTGGATACCTTGGAATCTGCAAAAGGTTACCACTGGTGACAGGCATTTTGTGAAGACTCTCAGGGTAGTGGAGAGTCCAAAAGGCAGAACAGAGAATTGAAAGTGTGAGGATCCCACAGAGAAGCATAGGAATTTCCTGTATCGGGGTGAATGGGCATATGGCGGTAAGCATCCTTGATGTCTATGGAAGCTAGGAATGCTTATGGGAGGATGAGACGGAAGAGTTTTTGTAGAGTAAACATTTTGAAGGAAGGGACTATGAGAATGTTGTTGAGGTAGGACTGGTCTAGGATGGGTCTTCCAAAGACCTGGGAACTAGGAATAAGCATGAATAAAAGCATTTTCCCTCTCAACCTGACGGCACAGGTTGGATTGTGCCCTGTTCTAGCAGGTTTTGCAGAACCAGGGGAAAAAGAGGTTTCTTTTCTTTTGGAGATTGAGGGAATATCCTTGAAGGGGGCACACTGTGCCAGACCATGAAGTATCCCCTCTTGATGACACTTAGGACCCAAGAATCTTGAGTGATGAGTTTCCAGGATGGAAGGAATAGGGTAAGGCACAGGGAGAGGGGAAGAGTGCCCAGACTGCTTGAAAAGTCAAGAGGAGGAGCCCGTCCGATCAGGAAATGGCTGCTTAGCAAGTTGGAAAGAAGCAGAAGATGTAGGGAAAAATGGATTAGTTTTCTTAAGTCTTTTTTGAGGTTTTGTTTGTGGGGGTTGGGATTACCTGCGTACAAAGACCTGTTTTGCTGGATAATTCCTGTGGAATTTAGGCACAGGGAGGCCAAAATGTGTTTAAGGTCTTTTAGTTCCTTGCTCTTTTCTTGCAGGGATGTGAATAATTCTGCAGAGGGTTTTTCAAAAAGAGTGGAACTGTCCAAAGGAGCATCCATCAGTTTTGCCTTAATGTCCTCAGGATGGCTGAAGCCTCAGCTAGGCAATCATCTTAGGGCAGAGGAAGAAGCTGCAGCTCTTGAGGTGGCCGCTATAGAGAAAGAGGGCTGATGCTATTTTGCTATTGTGCTTGACTTGAGCACTGTTATTAATAAAGGATACAAGAGCCGTAGCTGTGTTATGTGTGGGGCGGAAGCCATGTTGAGTTGGTGTGAGTAGGTTTCCTTGTAGCAGATGATTAAGTACTTGCTTATGGATACCACTTTTCCAGTATTTTGGAGAGAGGAGACAGTATGGCAATTGGTCTGAAATTGGTTGGCTCAGTAGAGTTTCCTCCTTTATGAAGAGGTACTACAAAAAATTTCTTCCAAATTTCACAGACTTTGCCTTCTTTTATGGATCTATTAATCAGGATAGATATGGCATAAGCTAGAGATGTAGCTGCATGTTTAAGGAATAATGTAGGAAGGTTATCTCTGAGGGTGATCCAAGTTTTAGTTTAGTTAAGAGCAACTTGATAAAAGAGTTGGGAACAGGTGAGAGTGAGAAGGAGAGTGAGAGTGAGAGAGGTGACTCAGAGGTGGATGAAGATGTAGATGGATTGAAAGAGGTGCGGGTGGAGAAGTTAGTTACAGTTAAGTTTTCAATGCTTTCAATGAAGAACTTATTAAGGAGGGTTGCTATTTCCAGAGGAGTCTTGTCAGAATAAGGTGTGGGTGGGGTAGGAGTACAAGGTGAGAGAAGTTTATTGATAGAGTTCCAGAATTTTTTAGGATTACAGTTGGGATTGTTAAGTGAAGATTGGTCATAGGTCTTTTATCAAGATTGATTTGTTTCTTAGCTTTGTTTCTAAGTTCCCTATAAGAGATAACGTTGGAAGAGGTATTATTGCCTTTCCAAGTTTTCCAAGCTTTATCTCTGGTCTTCATGAGTGTAATATATATGGTTTACTATAAGGTTGAATAACCTTACATCGAACATTCACAAAATCAGTAAATAACATTGAGTTCCGTTAGTGTGGAAGACTGGAATGTCAAATGGTTTGCACAATTCAGTGCATTCCATATTTTTGACATTCACCTCTTCCAGCCATGACAATTAGCTCACCTCTACTATTTTGCAGGGGGGGGCTATGCCCACCTACACCCACCATGTGGGGGACTGTGCCCCTCCACCCCCTGCTCATTAAATATACCAACTCCGAGATCGCACTACAGTGAGGAAAAGGGCTACTTCCCTGTTCCTCACTGAAGCATGACCTCCTTCTACAGTCTCAGCACGCCCCTTGTCAAAAGGTCAAGTGCACCATGTAACTCGATTAACATTGTTTGACCGCTTTTGGTTCGATTTCCTGCCTCCTGGAAATTGTAATTTCACACATTGGCCGTTTGACTTCCTGCAGTTCAAGTCAGTCATAGTAAACCTATATATATATGTATACACACACACACACACACACACACACACACACACACACACACACACACACACACACACACACGCATGGAAAGATAGGTAAATATATGAGACAGAAAGAAAGAGATATACAAATAAAACCAAAATAGTTTCTCCAGCACAAATAAATGAACATTTTTTTTTACTTCACCACTTCAGCAAACACGACAGTTTTGCCAGTAGGATTTGTCAGTGAGAAAACATTACACAAACACACATCCTCATATAACTACAACTCAACATTTCATCTCATCTCCAGACACTCCCACTCCAAACAACTCATTCATAAGGCTTCTTAACATTTATCATTAGTGAAAAGTATAACTTTGTATCATATATACACACACAAATTCATATATTTCCATCTGTTAGGTCATCAGGTGACTGAAATAAAAGGATCCACAACTACCATTAACAGTCGTCATTCAGTCTAAGCTCCAGTAACGACCATCCAGCTTTTCTCTTTAGAATGCAGGATATTTTTCCAACAAACTTGACCCTACGATCAGAAGTAATTTTATGCATGCACTTAAAAATGGTTATTTATCAAACTAGCAAGGAGCCAGAGGGTACTCCAAAAGGTAAACCAAGCCAGGAACACAAACAGGTATAAAAAGAGAAAAAATCCAGCTCAAGACCACAACAATAACCAGTTTATTAAATTCTAGCCAAGCTTTCACAGTTTATAGGGAGAAAATGAGAATAAAATTAGGGTATTGGATAATGAGATTAAGGCATTAAATGAATCTTTGAAAGCTGACTTGCTTTTCTTTACTGTTAGGGAACAATATGAGAATATTTTTCCAAAGTAGTATTATTGGAAAAAAATAAAGCACGTAAACTGAAGAAAACAGAGAGGGTCAATGTCGAATGTAACCAGGGGAAAGCATATCCAGTCCCAAGTCTATTTAGGTAATCTGTAGTTCCGGACTACAGGAACAATGATTTTGTAGGTAATGAAGCAATGGAGCTTAAAGATGAACAACCGTTTTTTTTTTTGAACACTCACCAATGCAAATGTCAGATAAACTTTCCAGTCGACGTAACAATATGAATCGTAGCCAAAAGGATTCCAAATCAGAAAGAAAACCTGCTCGCAAATAAGACCTAAACGCAATTTTATTTAATTTTGTACAAACAAGCAAAACAGCGTTTTCGCTACTCTCACTAGGTAGCTTCTTCAGAGGCTAAAAAGAGCGCGAAATCAGCGCTCTTTAAATACTACGGGTACTTACAAATAAGACCCTTCCTCCACATATTTATTAAATTAACATCAATCACTGCAATCAATGTGGTTGTAAACCAATAATGACAAGAAAACAAACTTAATATGGCAAGAAGCCACTTCAGTACAATAAAATACAATAGTTAAAATATACAACTACACATGTATAAAGCATAATAAGTCACATGTAATTGCACATTAAAAAGTGTACAAACTTTTAAACACTTATACAAGTCAGGGCTAAGGGAATAAAAGTGTACTCACACTATTATTAATTAGTTATGTTCACCATACGTTCAAATGACCGCCTACAAGCAGTGGGTTATATGGCAAACTACCCTAAAAGTATATGTCAGCCTAAAAAGACCTGTTTAAGTTAGTATTAAAATTTAAAAAATGTAAACAATAAGCAAACAACTTGTAAGCAACAATAAACAACCTTATGTTTACTACAAATACAAGTTATTCACAAGCATGACTGGAAAAGTCATGCCTCGTCCCACAACTTAAATGAAACGGTAAAAACCATTTAAAGCCTTTCAAAACATAAACAAAAATAAAAGTGAGAGTTTAATTTGGGCTCATCTCATATATGATTTTAGCTTTAGGAAGGGAGCTATATTACAACTTTCGTTCAAACCTGGTGCATTAAAAGCATCCAGTTTAAGTTGCCATAGAAGCTCTCGAGTTTCTAATACAATAGAAGTGGGACCTCCTCTAAGAGGGGTTGGTAGATGGTCAATTCCCATAAAAACAAAGGAATGCCCTGGAAAGGAATCAATATGTTTGGCCAATGCATTTTCGCACTTCTTGTTTCTAATAGCGTACAAGTGCTGATAAATCCTATCTTTAAACCTTCTATCCGTCTTACCGACGTAGAAGGCAGGACAACATGTGCAAAATGCTGTGTAAATGATCGACCTAGTGTCACACTTTATTCTATGGCCAATAATGTATTTCCTTCCTGCTATACAAAAGGTGCTGCCAGTTTTTATGTGAGTACAAAAGTTGCATGCCCCACAAGCAAACGACCCCTTTGTCCTAGAGTAATCATCACCAGATGAACTACTTTGTAACAAGTCTTTGATGTTTCTCCCTCTCCTAAAAACCACAATAGGTTTCTCGCCCAATTTATTATTCATCAACGCGTTACTGGAAATAAAAAAACAATTCTTGTACAAAATGTTTTGTATGGCATGCGAATTCAAACTAAATGTCGAAATAAAACTGCATGGGTACTCATTTTGTAGAGAAGGTACTGGGAGCTCAGTAGGATCAGGTGGATTCACATTTTCAAAAGGTATCGCACTTTGCACAATACCAGTAGTCAAAGCGGACAAAGGTGAAAGAAGAGGTTTGTAAAAACCACAAGATCTTTTATTCATCACTTCATCCATTATGTCCTCAACTAGTCGCTGTGGGTAACCACGGTTACTAAAAAGATCTCTCAACATTTCACACTCTAGTGTAAAATCAGCCAATTCACTACACATCCTCACCGCCCTAACTAGTTGCCCTTTTACAATAGCTTTTTTATGCTTAAAGGGATGCAAACTAGTATAATGGAGAAAAGAATTCACACACGTATCCTTTCTAAAGATAACAGATTTTAAGGAACCCGATGTTCCTACCCTAGATAATTTAACATCAAGGTAGTTGGTCCCTTCAACGTCAAAATGGTAAGTAAATCTAAGAAAGGCAGTGGTAGAATTCAAGTAGTGGGCAAAAGAATGTGCTAAAGCAGCATCACCCTTAAAAAGGATGAAAATGTCATCCAGAAAACGGGTGTAGTATACTATTTTTCCTTTCCATTCAGCGTTATTGAGAACAAAATTTCTTTCCCAGTATGTCATGAACAAGTTGGCCACGGCTGCTCCACATGGGGAGCCCATGGCCACACCTTGCCTCTGAATGTATATGTCTCTCTCGAACATAAAGAAATTAGAAGACAAAATGATATCCAGTAATTCAGTGATGTTATTGATGTCACTTTTTGGTGCCCCAAGATCATTCAAAAGCAAGTCAATCCACTCTAGGGCTTCCTGGTGTGGAATGGATGTATATAAATCCACCACATCGATGGTCAAAAAGTTAGTATCAGCATCTAGTGTTATTTTATTCAAATTGGATAAGAAAGACCAAGAATCTTTGCAGATACTAGGTATAAGCTCCACATACTTGGTCAACAATGAATCAACATATTTAGAACAAGGGTAGGTAATGGATGACCTGCCGTCAATTAGAGCTCTCATTGGGGGGTCCCCAAGGTTCTTATGGACCTTGGGGATCCCAAACATAACAGGAGTCCTAGCATACAAAATGTCAATGTATTTCAAAGTATCTTCATCTATTCTGCCACTAATAAACAGGTCCCTAAAATAACCCCTAATCCTGTTTGAACAAGTATTCTTCTCGTTAGTAGAAGAAATTTCATAAGATTCAGCATCTAGGACCTTATGCATTCTCTCAACATAATCCCTTTGCTCAAAGATGGCTAGGCCTCCCCCCTTGTCTGGTTTAATAATCCTGACACCAGAAGAATGCAATTCACTCAGAGCCAACAGTTGCTCTTTGGAAATATTGAACTGGTTAAAGGTGGAATTAGGATTCTTCATCATAAATCTAATATCCAATTCGCAAGCGCTCTCAAACATTTTTAAAGCCACATGTAAAGGTGGATTGAATACGCTCGGGAGCTTCAGTTTGGGAACAGATGGTCGTGTAGTATCATTAAACAGTAATTTTAAATTCAATTTCCTAACATAGCATTTAAGGTCAATCAGGACCCTAGCTACATCACATTTCCTAGAAGGAACAAAGGTGTTACCCAAAGACAAAAGCTCCACTAGTTCTGGTTCCAATAAGAGGGTAGAAAAATTATAGATAGTAAAATCACCCCTTTTATTCAAAATGATCTTCGGGGAAACTTCCGTGACTTCACCTGTCTTAGTGACTAGTGGTTCCAATTCCTGTTCCCCCTCCGTTGTCTTTGGTTGTTCCTGTTCCCTAAAAAAGCATTATCCCCATTTTGGTCACAATTAGAATCAAGGTTATGTGCTAAAGCAGATGTTTCATTCTGCCCACCACTCTTGTCCTGCCTATTTCTATTCCTATTACTTCTATGAAGAGGTTGATCATCTCTAACCCTAGTGGCATGCCCTGATGTATTAACTGACTCTACCATGTCCTCTGCTTCCATTGGATCCGATATATCCTCCCTACAGGCAGTATTAGCAAAACTACATAAGTTAGGGAAAGCCTTATCCTTAGAATAAGCAAGTCTATCCCTGTATAGTTTTTTAGACTTATTAGACTTAAGTTTGACCATGCATTATCAATACTTGAAAAGATACGGGCATGGTCATACTTGAATTGTAAAAAGGCACTATTAATTTTAACTTCCTCATCCAAATCACAGACTTTTTTTAGTTAGGTCATCAATACAAAACGAGTAATGTTTGACAAGCAATTCCAACAGCTGTAAACCTTGTGTCTGGAATAATAGTCTCAAGTCTGTCAAAAAAGCATTACTGTTTAGGAAACTCGAGGGAGCAAAATGATTCCTTAAGCCCTTAGGAATAATACCCTCGTTTAGACATTGCTTAAAATAAGCAACTTCAAGTTGCATTTTTCTCAGTTTAAGTGTCTTAGTGTCCAGTAACTTTAGTTTGTCAGGTAAACAGTCAGGAAAGTTATCAATAGAACTTTGGTTCTGCACCGACGGAGCATCATTAAAGGGCTTTGTAAATAACAGAAAGTCATCTGTATTAGAAATCCATTCAGATATCGGTGCTACGCCAATAAGTGCATCTTCCCGACCATTTGCAGCAGTACGTGGATTAGGTTGCAGGTTAGAAGACTCGCCCACAAGGGTATTTGTAAAAGAAGCGGCCGTTCTAATCGGTTGCGCTGCCAATATAGATCCCTGGGTGCTTGTAAAACATCCGCTTACAGCACTTCGATTGTTTAAAGTATCCACATTGTCACAAGCCCGTAATGGGTATGTTCTCTCCAAAACAGAGAAGCGTTCGTTTAGGGCTTCAACGTCAGCGTCAAAAGCAGGTTAGGTACACCGGTAACATCCAAGTTAGATGGTTCCAACATAACAGGGCTAGCAGGACTCTCCATAGACTTGGAATCCACGAAAAAAACAGCAACAAACTTGGTTAAATCCACCAACGTAGCCAAAAGGATTCCAAATCAGAAAGAAAACCTGCTCGCAAATAAGACCTAAACGCAATTTTATTTAATTTTGTACAAACAAGCAAAACAGCGTTTTCGCTACTCTCACTAGGTAGCTTCTTCAGAGGCTAAAAAGAGCGCGAAATCAGCGCTCTTTAAATACTACGGGTACTTACAAATAAGACCCTTCCTCCACATATTTATTAAATTAACTTCAGTCACTGCAATCAATGTGATTGTAAACCAATAGTGACAGAAAGCAAACTTGGTATGGCAAAAAGCCACTTCAGTACAATAAAATGCAATAGTTAAAACATACAATTACTCGTGTATAAAGCATAATAAGTCACATGTAATTGCACATTAAAAAGTGTACAAACTTTTAAACACTTAAACAAGTCAGGGCTAGAGGAATAGAAGTGTACTCACACAATTATTGATTGTGTTCACCATACATTCAAGTAACCGCCTACAAGCAGTAGGTTAAATGGCAAACTACCCTAAAAGTATATGGCAGCCTGAAAAGGCCTGTTTAAGTTAGTATTAAAATTTAAAAATATAAACAATAAGTGAACAACACTTGTATAAGTGTTTAAAAGTTTGTACACTTTTTAATGTGCAATTACATGTGACTTATTATGCTTTATACACGAGTAATTGTATGTTTTAACTATTGCATTTTATTGTACTGAAGTGGCTTTTTGCCATACCAAGTTTGCTTTCTGTCACTATTGGTTTACAATCACATTGATTGCAGTGATTGATGTTAATTTAATAAATATGTGGAGGAAGGGTCTTATTTGTAAGTACCCGTAGTATTTAAAGAGCGCTGATTTCGCGCTCTTTTTAGCCTCTGAAGAAGCTACCTATTGAGAGTAGCGAAAACGCTGTTTTGCTTGTTTGTACAAAATTAAATAAAATTGCGTTTAGGTCTTATTTGCGAGCAGGTTTTCTTTCTGATTTGGAATCCTTTTGGCTACGTTGGTGTGTGGATTTAACCAAGTTTGTTGCTGTTTTTTTCGTGGATTCCAAGTCTATGGAGAGTCCTGCTAGCCCTGTTATGTTGGAACCATCTAACTTGGATGTTACCGGTGTACCTAACCTGCTTTTGACGCTGACGCAAAAGATTGAAGCCCTAAACGAACGCTTCTCTGTTTTGGAGAGAACATACCCATTACGGGCTTGTGACAATGTGGATACTTTAAACAATCGAAGTGCTGCAAGTGGACGTTTTACAAGCACCCAAGGATCTATACCGGCGGCGCAACCGATTAGAACGGCCGCTTCTTTTACAAATACCCTTGTGGGCGAGTCTTCTAACCTGCAACCTAATCCACGTACTGCTGCAAATGGTCGGGAAGATGCACTTATTGGCGTAGCACCGATATCTGAATGGATTTCTAATACAGGTGACTTTCTGTTATTTACAAAGCCCTTTAATGATGCTCCGTCGGTGCAGAACCAAAGTCCTATTGATAACTTGTCTGACTGTTTATCTGACAAACTAAAGCTATTGGACACTAAGACTCTTAAACTGAGAAAAATGCAACTTGAAGTTGCTTATTTTAAGCAATGTCTAAACGAGGGTATTATTCCTAAGGGCTTAAGGAATAATTTTGCTCCCTCGAGTTTCCTAAACAGTAATGCTTTTTTGACAGACTTGAGACTACTATTCCAGACACAAGGTTTACAACTGTTGGAATTGCTTGTCAAACATTACTCGTTTTGTATTGATGACCTAACTAAAGATGTCTGTGATTTGGATGAGGAAGTTAAAATTAATAGTGCCTTTTTACAATTCAAGTATGACCATGCCCGTATCTTTTCAAGTATTGATACGTACATGGTCAAACTTAAGTCTAATAAGTCTAAAAAACTATACAGGGATAGACTTGCTTATTCTAAGGATAAGGCATTCCCTAACTTATGTAGCTTTGCCAATACTGTCTGTAGGGAGGATATATCGGATCCAATGGAAGCAGAGGACATGGTAGAGTCAGTTCATCAGGGCATGCCACTAGGGTTAGAGATGATCAACCTCTTCGTAGAAGTAATAGGAATAGAAATAGGCAGGACAAGAGTGGTGGGCAGAATGAAACATCTGCTTTAGCACATAACCTTGATTCTAATAGTGATCAAAATGGGGATAATGCTTTTTTAGGGAACAGGAACAACCAAAGACAACGGAGGGGGAACAGGAATTGGAACCACTAGGCACTAAGACAGGTGAAGTCACGGAGGTTTCCCCAAAGATCATTTTGAATAAAAGGGGTGATTTTACTATCTATAATTTTTCTACCCTCTTATTGGAACCAGAACTAGTGGAGCTTTTGTCTTTGGGTAACACCTTTGTTCCTTCTAGGAAATGTGATGTAGCTAGGGTCCTGATTGACCTTAAATGCTATGTTAGGAAATTGAATTTAAAATTACTGTTTAACGACACTACACGACCATCTGTTCCCAAATTGAAGCTCCCGAGCGTATTCAATCCACCTTTACATGTGGCTTTAAAAATGTTTGAGAGCGCTTGCGAATTGGATATTAGATTTATGATGAAGAATCCTAATTCCACCTTTAACCAGTTCAATATTTCCAAAGAGCAACTGTTGGCTCTGAGTGAATTGCATTCTTCTGGTGTCAGGATTATTAAACCAGACAAGGGGGGAGGCCTAGCCATCTTTGAGCAAAGGGATTATGTTGAGAGAATGCATAAGGTCCTAGATGCTGAATCTTATGAAATTTCTTCTACTAACGAGATGAATACTTGTTCAAACAGGATTAGGGGTTATTTTAGGGACCTGTTTATTAGTGGCAGAATAGATGAAGATACTTTGAAATACATTGACATTTTGTATGCTAGGACTCCTGTTATGTTTGGGATCCCCAAGGTCCATAAGAACCTTGGGGACCCCCCAATGAGAGCTCTAATTGACGGCAGGTCATCCATTACCTACCCTTGTTCTAAATATGTTGATTCATTGTTGACCAAGTATGTGGAGCTTATACCTAGTATCTGCAAAGATTCTTGGTCTTTCTTATCCAATTTGAATAAAATAACACTAGATGCTGATACTAACTTTTTGACCATCGATATGGTGGATTTATATACATCCATTCCACACCAGGAAGCCCTAGAGTGGATTGACTTGCTTTTGAATGATCTTGGGGCACCAAAAAGTGACATCAATAACATCACTGAATTACTGGATATTATTTTGTCTTCTAATTTCTTTATGTTCGAGAGAGACATATACATTCAGAGGCAAGGTGTGGCCATGGGCTCCCCATGTGGAGCAGCCGTGGCCAACTTGTTCATGACATACTGGGAAAGAAATTTTGTTCTCAATAACGCTGAATGGAAAGGAAAAATAGTATACTACACCCGTTTTCTGGATGACATTTTCATCCTTTTTAAGGGTGATGCTGCTTTAGCACATTCTTTTGCCCACTACTTGAATTCTACCACTGCCTTTCTTAGATTTACTTACCATTTTGATGTTGAAGGGACCAACTACCTTGATGTTAAATTATCTAGGGTAGGAACATCGGGTTCCTTAAAATCTGTTATCTTTAGAAAGGATACGTATGTGAATTCTTTTCTCCACTATACTAGTTTGCATCCCTTTAAGCATAAAAAAGCTATTGTAAAAGGGCAACTAGTTAGGGCGGTGAGGATGTGTAGTGAATTGGCTGATTTTACACTAGAGTGTGAAACGTTGAGAGATCTTTTTAGTAACCGTGGTTACCCACAGCGACTAGTTGAGGACATAATGGATGAAGTGATGAATAAAAGATCTTGTGGTTTTTATAAACCTCTTCTTTCACCTTTGTCCCCTTTGACTACTGGTATTGTGCAAAGTGTGATACCTTCTGAAAATGTGAATTCACTTGACCCTATTGAGCTCCCAGCACCTTTTCTACAAAATGAGTACCCATGCAGTTTTATTTCGACATTTAGTTTGAACTCATATGCCATACAAAATATTTTGTACAAGAATTGTTTTTTTATTTCCAGTAACGCGTTGATGAATAATAAATTGGGCGAGAAACCTATTGTGGTTTTTAGGAGAGGGAGAAACATCAAAGACTTGTTACAAAGTAGTTCATCTGGTGATGATTACTCTAGAACAAAGGGGTCGTTTGCTTGTGGGGCATGCAACTTTTGTACTCACATAAAAACTGGCAGCACCTTTTGTATAGCAGGAAGGAAATACATTATTGGCCATAGAATAAAGTGTGACACTAGGTCGATCATTTACACAGCATTTTGCACATGTTGTCCTGCCTTCTACGTCGGTAAGACGGATAGAAGGTTTAAAGATAGGATTTATCAGCACTTGTACGCTATTAGAAACAAGAAGTGCGAAAATGCATTGGCCAAACATATTGATTCCTTCCCAGGGCATTCTTTTGCTTTCATGGGAATTGACCATCTACCAACCCCCCCCCCCCCTTAGAGGAGGTCCCACTTCTATTGTATTAGAAACTCGAGAGCTTCTATGACAACTTAAACTGGATGCTTTTAATGCACCAGGTCTGAACGAAAGTTGCAATATAGCTCCCTTCCTAAAGCTAAAATCATATTTGAGATGAGTACAAATAAATCTCTCATTTTTATTTTTGTTTAAGCTTTGAAAGGCTTTAAATGGTTTTTACCATTTTATTTTAGTTGTGGGACGAGGCATGACTTCTTTAGTCATGCTTGTGAATAACTTGTATTTGTAGTTAATATAAGGTTGTCTATTGTTGCTTACAAGTTGTTCACTTATTGTTTATATTTTTAAATTTTAATACTAACTTAAACAGGCCTTTTCAGGCTGCCATATACTTTTAGGGTAGTTTGCCATTTAACCTACTGCTTGTAGGCGGTTACTTGAATGTATGGTGAACACAACTAATCAATAATTGTGTGAGTACACTTCTATTCCTCTAGCCCTGACTTGTATAAGTGTTTAAAAGTTTGTACACTTTTTAATGTGCAATTACATGTGACTTATTAAGCTTTATACAAGAGTAATTGTATGTTTTAACTATTGCATCTTATTGTACTGAAGTGGCTTTTTGCCATACCAAGTTTGCTTTCTGTCACTATTGGTTTACAATCACATTGATTGCAGTGATTGAAGTTAATTTAATAAATATGTGGAGGAAGGGTCTTTTTTGTAAGTACCAGAGTATTTAAAGAGCGCTGATTTCGCGCTCTTTTTAGCCTCTGAAGAAGCTACCTATTGAGAGTAGCGAAAACGCTGTTTTGCTTGTTTGTACAAAATTAAATAAAATTGCGTTTAGGTCTTATTTGCGAGCAGGTTTTCTTTCTGATTTGGAATCCTTTTGGCTACGTTGGTGTGTGGATTTAACCAAGTTTGTTACAATATGAATCGTGGCCATGTAGCCAATCCGAAACCCCAACAAAGAAACAGTCTTATGAACTTTCAGTGCAGAAGCATGGGCAGGAACAGGAGAAGGAGATAAAATGTATTTGTTGTTGCAATAATAACAATTTTTTTTTTTTTGCTGATTTTTTTTAAAATATACAATTTTTCTGATCTAGTCATTTCTGACGTTTGTAAGAAACAGTCTTATGAACTTTCAGTGCAGAAGCATGGGCAGGAACAGGAGAAGGAGATAAAATGTATTTGTTGTTGCAATAATAACAATTTTTTTTTTTTTGCTGATTTTTTTTAAAATATACAATTTTTCTGATCTAGTCATTTCTGACGTTTGTAAGTCTGTATTTCAAAGACGCTTCACTTATATTCCTAATTTTAAGCTTAACATTGTAGATGTTGTTATCCAGTTAAAGTTGCTTACTAGGAGTCTAAATTTAAAGGTTTTTTATTCTAACAAAACACCAATATCCAATGAAGAAATACACTCTTAAAAGGAAAAGCACTTTCATTCCTCCTCGTAATACTTGGGTCTCAGTCTTTAAAAAAAATGGTGAGAACCAATTTAGATTCATTTCTAAAGAAAAAAATATGGTTCCAGATAATTTAAGTTACGGGGAACGATTAAATTTTAAATCTTTAATGTCTGACAGGAGCATATGACTTATTATCAAAATGTTGTTCGGACAATGTCCCAATTGGAAAACTAACAGCTTAGTTCAACATTTCATAATATTGAAAAAAAAATGTTGAAGTCACAACAGCGAATGCACACTCACATTGGGAAATGTATCCTTTCCCTCACTGTATTGTGATCCCGGTGTTTGTATATATAACTAGCAGGGGGGGCTTGCCTCCCAGCAAAACATTCGTAGGTCATGATAAGAAGTGTGGTACTTTCAGTAAAGTTGACATTCCTGAGTTGTCGACTTTCCTTAAATACCTCATCCGGTAATGTTCCTGTTCGTGAATTTGATTTCCCACATTCTGGGTCGGAAACATGAACACTCGCACATTGCAGGTGCGAGATTTTGATAGTAAACCGGGCATACGTATTATGAAACCACATAAGGGTGGAGGCATTGTAATTATGAATTGTTTTGCTTTTTCAGTTAAAATGTTTCAGCTGTTATCTAAAAAAAGGCACTTACAGGAGAGTTTCCATTAATGAAGCCAACATTGCTTTTGCTAAATTTGATTTTATGTTGTTGGATATGGTAATGCGGGGTGAAATGAATCATGAACAATGGGAATATTTGAATGTATCAAAATCTAAAACTGCATTCCTATTAGGCATTCTCAAAATTCACAAGTCACCAACTGACCCACCATTGAGATCCACTGTATCAGCTATGGGGTCAAAGACTGACTCTTTAGCTAAGCTAATTGACTTCAAATGTAAGGGTGTTTTGGATGTTAAGACTCATGTTTTAAAAGACTAATAGCACCTACTGGATTTACTGAACAGCCTTAGTTTTGATAAAAAATATTACCTTTATTGCAGTCGATGTGGTAAATCTTTTGTCATTCCCTCAAAGTACTGGCATTGATTGTTTTTTTTGGTTTTATATCAGAATATTCAGGTTGGACCACCCATGAAATTTGTACTATTGCTAACCTTTTGTTGTTGACTTTAACCAATGATTTAATTCAGTTTGAATGGGAATTATTCCACCAAATATCATGGATAGCCATGGGTGCAGCTTGTACCCTTATTTATGCCAACACTGTTTTGGTAATGTGGGAGGAGAAAATGTTTTCACCCCGGATTTTTTGTCTAAGGTACATGGCTATTACAGATCTTTAGATAACATCCTCATTTAAAGGTACCATTGACTAGTGGATGGACGTCATTACTATATGGGAGAATTCTACTAATTTCCTAAGGTTTACATACTCTATGGGTATAGACTGAATTAACTATTTGGACATCTGTTTGGAGAAAAATTATATTCTTGGTTGTTTTACCTCAAAGGTTTTTAGAAAACATACCATCTCTAACTTGTACTTAGAACAGCTGCAATCCAGCCTACCAAAAAAGATCTGTTGTTAAAGGTCAAATGGTGAGACTGTCTAGGATTACATCTGAACATGATACTTTTAACAGAGATTCACCAACTTACTTGTATGATTGTAGTTAGAGGATATCCCATTGAGCTCATTCTTGTGGAAAGTTAAAGAGGAAGTTTTGAAGTTGCAGAGCGACTACTTCACACTATCCTCAAGATCAGAACACACAGTGAGCTAAACATGGCAAGATACAACCATGGTAGAAACAAGAATGTTAAACTAGATGTTTCAGTGTCCATTTTTTCTATTCCATTCAGTACTGATGTGTTTAAATACATTAGTACCATAACATTCAACTAAGATATAATTTTCCCAGTTGAGCTAAAAGAACTGTTGAGGGTCAACGTCTTTGGTTGTGTACAGTAAAGGAAAGAATATCAAGTCCCTCCTTGAGACAGATACTGGTAGTTGGAAAACCTCTTTAAAGCATGGTACTATGCAGAAAGGTGGATTCTGCAAAATATGTAGATTTATACAAAAAGGAACCTATGTTGCAGTTACTAATTTCGAAAGAACTATTCCATGTGCTGGAAAATGTAACTGCAATACTACAGATGTTGTTTATAGGTTCATAGGTAAGTACTAGGCTATCTGCCCATGGGCATTTATAAGCCTAGCCACAGAGTGATGGCTTTCGCCTCCCCATTAGATTAGTAAACTGGGCCTCTGTCAACAGGGCTCCTGAAGTGATCCCAGGGTAGAACTTATGATTACCCATCCACTCATCAAGATTTCTCTTGAAAAGGGTCAGAGAGGAGCTCTGTCGAATATGGATTATATTCCAGAGTGAGGGGAGTCACTGGGATAGGAATCTATCCCTCCAGCATGTCCTGTTTATTGTTGTACATAGGTTCAAGTCGCTAGAACGAGTGATTCTGAGGGATCTCGTTTTTTTGAGGTGAAGCATGTCCATTAGTTCAGGGTTTGACATGGCCCTATAGGTCAGACATAGGTCACCTCTGAGAAGATGGTAATTAACTGAGAAGAGCTGGAGCTTTTTTAGTCGTGCTTCATTGGGTAATTGTTTACGGCCCTTAATCCTCTTAGTGAGGCACTTCTGTGGTCTTTCTAGCTTTTGCAGGTGTCTAGTGAGGTACATCCCAAATGGGGCATTGTACTCTATTATGGGCCTAATGAGTGAGGAGTAAAGGGGCACAATCACCTCCTTGGATCTGGATGAGAAACCCTTTGTGATCAGGTGTACCACATAGAAGGATTTCCTGACTGTTTTGGCTATGTGGTTATCAAAGGAGAGCATGCTATCTACTTGGGTACCCAGGTCCCTAATTACTTCTTCTGTACTTAGTGGATTCCCATCTATGTGGTAGTTTGTAGGTACTTTGTTTTTCCCAAATGGGATTACTATGCATTTTTTGGCATTTAGCTTGAGGCCGTGACTTTGACACCAGGTGTTTGTCTCTGTGAGACCCTTTTGCAGGATGTCTGTGTCAGCTGGAGAGTCAATTATTGCACCCAATTTACAGTCATCTGCGAACTTGGTTAGCCACAGTCCCTCCGCCTTTGCCTGTACTTCAGAGAAATATATACCGAACAGGAGGGGTCCCAGGACTGAACCCTGTGGGACTCCGCTTGAGACTGGTTTAGAGTCAGACATGGCGCCTGCCACTCTTACCGTGTGGGTTCTGTCTGAGAGCCAGCTGGCAACCCATCTCGTGACATAGGGGTTAATATTTAAGCTGGTGAGTTTGTCTATGATTCCTGAGTGTGGGATGGTATCGAATGCCTTAACGAGGTCCAGATATGCTGTGTGGACCACCTTCCCTTCATCTATGGCCTTGGTGACTGTTTCGAAGAAGTCGACCAAGTTCAGGAGGCAAGATCTGCCTTTAACAAAGCCAAACTGGGTGGGGTCCAGTGTCTGGAGGTTCCCAATGTCCCTTTTAATGAGCTCCATGATAATGCGTTCCATGGCTTTGCAGACCAAGCTAGTCAAGCTTATAGGGTGATAATTCACAGGGTCAGTCGTGGCACCACCTTTGTGGAGTGGTACGACTGTTGCTGTACGCAATTCTTTGGGTACATAGCCTGTAGAGAGGCTGAGTTTGAATAGTGATTTGAGATGGGGGGCTAGTTCATTTTGAAGCTCGTGTAAGACACAACCTGGGATAGCATCTGGTCCCATTGATGCTGTGTTTTTGGCCTTTGCAAGGGCTGTCTTTACTTGTGTGTCTGAGATATCTGGAGCGCCACATTCTTCTGGGATGGGTGCTAGCCCCTTTGGTGGAGAGGGAGGGGTGAAGTTTGCACTGAACTTGTCAGCCAGGATGTTGGCAATGTCGGTTGGTTCAGTGTATTTATGACCATTATGCACCAGCTCGGAGCATATCTGAGAGTTTGCCCCTAAACTCTTGACATAGTTAAAGAAGGCCTTGTGGTTATCCTTAGAGTCATTGGCTATTTTTCTTTCGAAGTTGGCCTTAGATGATTTAATGAGGGAGGGCAGTTTTTTACTGATGATAATCAGAGATGCCTTCTTATTTTGGGATTTTGTTCTATCTTGCAGGAGTTTCCTCCTTCTGTTGTAAAGTTTATTTATGGCTGGGGTCCACCAGACTGGCTTCCTCTTTTTTGAGGAGTTGGTCTTGGTTTTACTTGGGATGGCTTGCTTTATGTACTTGATGTAATTGTTTTTATGTAGGAAAAACAAACAGAAAGCTTAAAGAAAGAATCCACGAGCATGTATACAATAATAGGAAAGGGAAGGCAGCTAACACACTGTTTAGACATACTAATGGGTACCCTAATTTTAAGAAATTTATTTTCTTTGTTATTGATAGAGTTGTTATGAAAAATTTTAAAGGTGACTTGGAAATAATACTAGAGTACAAAGAACTAACTTGGTAGCTGAGACTAAATGCCTCAGTCCCCCTGGTATTAATGATGCCCTATCCTTGCCTTGTGTGCTGCAGAGAAGGACTCTTTTCTTGATTTTGGTATATTACTTTTCAACCATTTAATATTGTTGATATATTTAATATACTCTGTATGCATACTGTACATTTTTTACTTCATGCTTAACAGTGCAATACATTTAATTGATTTGAATATTTGAATGCATGTTTTTACTGTTTGTTCTGCAATTAAGTGAAGCCTGTTACTTTAAAATATAGTTTTGCATTACTAATTCATATTTAAGACATATGATTGGTGGACTACAACTATTTAAGCATATTCATCCTGGTAGCAATTTACTTTGAAGAAGGTCAGGTCTACTTATGTAAAAGACAAAAGCACTCATTCACTTATCTGTGCAGTCACTTGCATTTTTAATTATTTTAATGTGTTTGTTGTTGGATTTGGATTAAACGTATGGTCACTAGTTCGACAGTCTTGTTTTTTGTTTTTCAAATCTTAAATGAATTACTACAAATTGTAGTACATCTAAAAACATATGCATGTTTTAATATCTAAATATCTATATACGGGTTCCCTTTTTAATTTCGAAATACTGAAATCCCAAATTTCCGTATTTTGAAATTAAAATACCGGTAAACCAGAAGCACGAAATTCAAAATCCCAAAGTACGGAGATTTTGAATTTGCGCTTCTGGTGTTGTGGTGTGTGAATGGTAAGATGTGAGTTTGGGTATGTATGTATGTGTATGTCTGTTGGTTAGGGGCTTTAGTGTCTGTCAGTGTGTGTTTTGACTGTAATGTGTGCGCGAGGGTATGCATATAATGTGTGGGAGTGAGTTACTTGTGCTTGTCTGATTGTGTGATCTCGGAGCTAGTATATATAAGTAGGGTTTGTGGGGGCGCAGCCCCCCACATGGGGGCTGCAGGAGGGCTTGCCCCTGCTTATCTGTAGTGTAGGATATTATATTTGAGTTGGGGAGGGGAGTGGTGTGTATGTGTTTGTGTGTGCTGTATCTGTAGTATAGCGTCGGGATTTTGAATTTCGTGGCTTTAGGGTTTCGGTGTTTGGTGTCTTCGGCTATGTAATTTCGAAATACTGAAATTCGGGATTTCAGTACTTTGAAATTACATAATGAATCCCTATATACACATACATGTACATACATTTACACATGCACACATAGGATGTATACATACAGGTCTACTTCAAAACATCTAAGTACCAGAATATCGAATCCCACTTCATTGAGACGACTTTGCTAACACTTCAGTACATCAAACTCTTGGAACAACAAAAACTAACCCTTGGTAAAAAAACGACTTGACCACCAGGACAAAACAACAAACAAAGAAACAAGAAAACCCTCCAAGTGGGGGCTCCTCCAATTCTACAACAAACATGGTAAGAATTCCCTAAGGATATTTTCCACTTTCTGACTGCTGTAAACTCTTGGTTCACTTCAGTTTGAGATCTGAGCATAGGCAGAAAACCTATCTGTGTTTAATTTTTTTTATATAAAAAGTAATTAAACAGGACTACAGAAAACTGCTGAACAGCCTTCAATTTTACTCAACTAGAATAAGCTCAAAATACAAAATATTTTCTCATACCTTGAGTCCTATTCAGCCATGAGAAGCACAGAAATAAACTTTCTTTTTACACCGTGAGCTTTCTTTTTACACCGTGAGGACTGAATTGCACTAACAGACAATAAAATAAATGGGAATGTTGCGGACTGTGCTTCATTTAATAGTGCAAGGCCGCATGATTACCAAAGCATTATTGTGTCTGCTTAAGTGACAGACGAGGACGAAGGCAGTGGTTTCTTTACTGACATTATTTTGTGTATAAAAACTAAGGGGAACCTCAAACCTTTAGGGCAATTTACTCAACACACAATAACAGCATTTAGACACAACTTAACACTGCAAATATGTTTTTGCAATAACTTCTGTTAAGTAATAATAGATAAGAGTAGATATAAGGTACATAAAGGATACAAGACTAGCTTACATTGTGTGCAAGAACAAAAGAGAAAGAATCACTCGAACTAATAAACACCTGGTAACACAAGATGAAATGGCTACCCAGTTAAAAGTTGTACAAAAACCATAGCAGTTACCATAACAGTTAAGTGCTTTTACTTCATATCTAGAGTTCATCCAAACTGTTAATGAAACACACTCTACTTAAATTTAAAACTTCCAATCTAGTCGTATTGGTCAGTTCATCAACCAATAATTAATTACAGCAAAAGTTCATCCAGTAATTCAAAGTAATTTACATTCATCAATTAAACATCAGTCTATTCTTAAAGAACACACAAGTAACCAATAAAATAAAAATAAAAACTATGTTAATAGAAAACCTTTTTTTTCATTAGTAAAAGTAATATGGTCTGTTAAACTTATTAAATCTTTAACAATACCTTATGGAAAGCTGGAAATACTCTAATGTTGTTGAATGATTATTCATGGTTTGAATAAATGGTACCTATAAAATGTATGTATATAAGGGGTCATAGTTTAGCTTCTCAACTTTAAAACAGGGTCCAAAGACACCTGATCATTGAGTCCAGGGGGGACACTGGAATTCAGTCTCAGCTGTCACAATAATTCTTGATATTACAGAAAAGATCGCCAGTGCTCCCCTCCAGGACTTTAGTCAACCTGTTCAAGTACTCAAAGTAAAAAACTACTCCCATTACAATCAATAGAGTGTCTCTATAATGCGTCAGTGGGTACCCCCCTTTTTATATCATTATTGTGGTTATATATTCTCACCTGCAAAGTTCTCTTCGTTTTTCCTATGTAGTAAGAATAACAGATCTTACAGTATGCCACACCTTTTGATAGGCAATTGTAATACATATGTGTGCTTAGAAATTCCACATAATTTCTGGAATTACAAGTGATTCTAGGTGTGCAACATATGAGCACTGTTTGTAGGCCCCACATTTGTATATTCCATTTTTATTCTTATTGTCAACTCCTTTCTTTTTCTTATAACTCCTCTCCGGGATATCTTTAACACTGGGTCCTCTTTTGTAAACAAATGTAGGGGCGTTAGAAAACACATCAAGTGTACTGGGCGCCTTAGAAAAGATATCTCACTATTTTCTAACTATTCTCTGAATCTCCTTAACATCTCGATTATATTTTAAACTAAAAGCCCTCCTATAGTTATTATCATTAGGCTCACTGGATCCAACCATTTTATGTTCATACTGCTTCACTCCAATCAAAGGCTTATATTTAGCCCCCATCCCCCTATAACCTCAGAAGCTACCATTTGAATAATATTAATAAGATAGTGTCTTTCCACAAAAATTCCAATGTTTGAGAAAGCTCAAAAATTAGGGAAATAACTCACAGCATATTGAGGGAAACCTCACAGCATATTAACAGTTTTCTAGACACAAATCACTGCACTATAACTAGGTAGCTCCACTAAAATGTGTAGTACAAAAATAATCCCAACTGTGATTATGAAGAAAAGTAGATGAACTGTGGGCTGTAAGGATGGACACAAATACTGTAGTCTGATTCTTAACAGGCACTGAATGCAAATCAAAGCAATACTACTAAATCAGTCAAACAGCACCCACTAAACCTGTATCAGCCCTTCAAGAAGATCTGTGGTAAGTCTGACAGCAACTCTTGAAGACCATGGCTCCCACTCCTTGATACGAGATCATCTCACCTTGGTAAGAGCTCCAGGATGAAAAGTCCATCGAATTTTGTTGCCATACTGCACCCTCACATCACCTCTATCTGTGATTCTATGCACTATCCCAAGGCGACCAGTGTACTGTAAATGAGAAAGCAGTAAGTCATCCTTGAATTATACTGCCCTTACATCTGTCAAGTATAAGATGACAAATTTGAACAGCTTAAATTCACACAACACATCTGCTGAAAAAATACTTAACTCTCAACAACAAGAACAGCAGCACTTAGTTTCATTTTACATAATTCATAAATACATTTCACAGAGATTAACTCAAAATAAAGGAATGATATTCTTATTGAGTCTATCTGGTTTTAAAACACAGTGAATGGTAGCCCTGTATAACACCTTATGGAGACAGAGCAGTAAAAGATCCCTCCTGTGCATATTAAATGCAGCCATTTGCTGTGGTTTTCCTAAGCAGTGGTACTGGATTGTAGGACTTACAAGACAACTTAGCCACATGGCCATTTCCACCTTGACTCCCTTTTCAAGGAGGGCCAAGCCAGTTATGCCACGGGTGAATTTATGAATACCGGCCCAGTTGTCAAACTCCTTTTTAAAAGCAGGCAATGTGCCACACTGCTTAACTCAGACAAAAAGTTTATTCTAGAGAAGGGGTTGTTGATGTGCAACAAATCTATCCCTCCACCTTGCTTTATTTATTTGTTTGACCAGATTAGATCACTGACTTTAGTGTTAGCAGGACTGAGTTTTGGAGGTATAAGTATTCCTGGATTACTAGATCACGTACAGCCGTATAAGCAAGGCACATATCACCTTCTAACTTAATTGTGAAGAAAAAGCTTCCAGTCTTTTTAGTAGCTCAGGTTGTTTAAGCCCCTGACGTTTTTGTTACACACCTCTGGAGTCTTCGTCAGTTGCTTCATATGCTTACTAAGATGCATCCTGAATTGGGGGGGGGGGGTTGTACACAATGATAGGTCTTAATCAGTGCAGAGTACACGGAGATGAGGACTTCTTTTGATCTGCAAGAAATACCTATTGCTATGAGCTGTGTAAGGTAAAAGGATTTTCTAACCATCACTGTAATGAATGGTCAGACTTTAGGGAAACATCCACCCAAATGCAAAGGTTAATCAATACCCTTTTCATTTTGAAGTGGTGTGTTATCTACCCTATAAGCTAAAGCTAAGGGGTGCATGTCAAATGCAACAATACTGTATTTCTTGGCATTGAGTTTGAGCCAAGATTTTTGTACACCAGCTACTGATAAGTGCAAACTCCTGTTGGAAAGCCTGTGTGTCACAGCAGGACTTGATGACAACTCCCACCTTACAGTCATCTGCAGACTTTAACCAGAGATCCTTATCTGATAAATGGAGATCTGAATGGCAGGGGTTCCAGCACAGAAGTCTGAGGAATTCCACTGGCCTCCTTTTTGCTCTCAGAGGATACTCACCCTACTCTTACTGTGCAAATCTTATTCCTAAGCCAGTTACCTTACCACATACAGACCAATTGGGAGCTTCTTCAGCTTTATTATTATATTTGAATGTGTATAGTACTGAATGGCTTGGCAAAGTCCATGTGTAGTGTGTGAACAGCTTGCTCACAATCTACAACCTGAGTAACCCTGTCAAAGTTTTCCAAGTTCTTTAGACAAGATCTAACTTTGACAAAGACAATCTGTTGGTGGTCGAGTCTGATAAGACTAATGACATCATAGTTTATTAGATCAGTTACAATACATTTCATAGCTTTGCATGTACGAATCATTATTAATCAGTTTGTAAATCTAGGGGGTCAGTGGTTGACCACCCTTGTGGAGTGGCATCACAACAGTTATGCATCACACCTGTAGGGCAACACTATTGCTATGCTGTGTAAGACAGGTTAAGTGGTGGGCCTACTAGTGCTTGCATAGTGCTATTAATTAGGCAACTGGATGTGCTGGCATTGCCCGTAGATTAGGTATTCTTCATTTTTATTATATTTTTATGATGGTTGGTGGCATGATTTCAGTAGGATAATTGAGCTTGTAATAGAGGTCACTGGGGTGAAGTTGGCACTACATTTATTTGCCAGTTTGTTGGCAATATTCACTGGATCAGTGTAGGTAGCCTATTATGAATAAGCTATGATCAATATTGAATGTTGTTATTCTACTGACGTAACTAAAGAAGGATTTGTAGTTATTTTTTAGTTCTGTAGCTAGTCCAAGTTCATGGGATGCCTGTTTTTCTGATGTCTATTTTTAGTTTCATATCTAGATCTTTGATGTTGTCCTTAATTTGGGGGTACCTCGTTCTGCTAAATACGTTAAGAAGTTTCTTTCTTTTTGTCACATAGTTTATGAATGTTTGTGGACCACCACACTGGTTTGCTTTTAAACTTCCCTATTCTCTTGGATCTAGCTGAGACTAATCCTCTAGGAGTAGCCTTTTTATAGCCACGCATTTTGAATATCTTTGATGTGTACTACTGCTTGCAGACACAAGGAAAGAGCAAACATACTCACTATATCAGCTGATCTAAAAAAAATTGGTTAACTGATGATGTTTCAAATTCTGGTATGGTCCAACTGAGCATAATTCTGAAAGTCTTCAACTCACACTCAGGGCAAGCATGCCACTTGTCAATAGAAGGCATAACGCTATATACTACAGTGGGGGGGGGGGGGTTCATCCCCTGTCCTTCCCAGTTTGACCTTCATGCACTAAGTAAGAGCACCTGAAAGAAACACAGATGAGAATATAAACATGTATGCTTGCCTGATATACAGGAAAAGTAAACCAGCAATGCCCAAAAAAAAAAGGCTACCCAAACCCAGAAGGCAGACGGTAGAGTAATAAGCATGTCCTAGTGGGTCTTCCCACAGAGCAGCCAACATACTAAGTACATATATATTACGCTTTATGTCAAAGGTCACTGCGGTGAGTAAACGTCAAGAATCACAAGCAGTAAAGGTTTAAAACTTCACAAAAGGCAGATGCTAGAAGATAGCCGAATCCTGACTCACTAAAATTTTGCAATTATCGGTCAAGTAATAATGCTTGGTTACAGTACAAAATGACAAACAAATGCTGCCTCACAAATGTCTACAAAAGGGCAATTCTTGGAAAACGGCAATAGAAGCAACCAGAACTCTGATGGAGTAGCCTTTGGCAGCATCGTCCAAAAACATTTAACCAACTAATGACAAAAGACACTGCAATTAGCAATCCACTCATATGGAATTTATTTTGCCACAACCAGCCCCTCCCTCCTAACTTGAATCAAAGGACAAAGGCAAGTGATCTATCTTCTTGCACTTAAGAAGTTTTCACGTAGAACCGCAGCTGACTGCGCATGCCTACAGAATAAACAGCTCTTTTCTTCCTGTATTTTGACCCAAAAAACAAAGGTGAATGGAATGTTTAAGGACACTTCTATTACTACTCTCAGGAAGAAATCTGGATCAGAACAAAGGAAAACCCAGAGACCTCCTTATAAATAGGGGCCTGAAGCTTTGACAGTCTGTGGGCAGAGTTAGTGGCATCCAACAATAGTGTCCACTGAAAGATAAATTTCAGACAGACCAAACCAGCTAGTTCAAACAGGGAATGGCAAAACCTTTCAATAACGACACTTCAGTCCCAAGGAGAAGAACCCCTTTAATCAACTGCTTGAAACACCAGCGATGTGTCACGGTCCTGACCTCCAAAATGTTAGGGTGCATTGAAATTGTGGAAACATGCACCCTCATTTTGCAGTAATTAAGACACAAGTTAAACAGTTTCCCTCAGGGTCAACTGCAATTAACTGACGAAGGTAGAACAGGATGCGACTTTATGAAGGCTACCACTCTACCCACAATTGAGAACCTCTTCCACTTAGCAAAATTAGACTGGTAAGTGTAAAGGTTACTGCTGGCTTCAGTCATTTCTCGTCTTCCACCAGAAGATCCACTAAAGCAAGGGATTTATAGGAGTAAACATGACTGAAGGTGGAGACAGATGGCACTCCAAAGAAAGAGAAGGTCTCCCTTGGCTTGTAGTGACACAAGCTCCTCTAAGGCTCCTCTATTGCCATTGATGTGAAAGCCCAAAGCATATTCACTTTGGATGGATATGGAAGAATAAGGATACACAAGACACTGAAATCCTTATGTCTGTCTTCCTTTGCATTTTTTTTATTTTTTTTTTGGTGGGGAAATACAATCTCTGCTGCAGCAGTGATTCCCGTATTTGCAAATCTGCAACTGTGGACAGTTGTTGCATGGCAATATTCTGTTTATCACAGGGATCATTACTGGCATAGTATCCATAATGAAAGAAAAGGGTACCAGAGCAGTATTAGTTGTGACCTCAGGCCTAGGCTGGAGAGGCTAGCATGCTTTATGCATGTAAAAAAAGGTCTGATTTATAACACTTTGAAAGAGTGTGCCTGTAACTCTAGGTAGCTGTCTTACAAGTACTCTGCACATAAACATTTCCGAAAATGTCCGCAAAAGTAGCTGCTGCTCTTGCAGAATAAGTTTCTGCTTATCCCTTTAATGTCTTACCTTGAGAGCCATAACAAATCAGCAGCAATTTCAATAAAGTTTTCTTAGACCTGGGCCTTCCTAGCTTTCTTTGACTAACATTAAAAAAAAAAAAAGTTTCTGATTTTCACGGGTCTTTAATTCTGGCAAAGAAAGATCTTAACCATTTGTGTACATCTAGGAAATGCAAAAGCCTCTCCCGTCTGTTCTGCAGCTTAGGAAAGAAAACCTACTGCTAACTCATAGACTACCCTATGCCTGAAAGACAGGTTAGTTCTTAAAGCCATGTTAACCTGATTAAAGACAGTTTAATGTTCAGTGGCCAACAAGGCTTGTAATTCAGAATTAGTTCAAGCAGATGTGACAGCTTCTAGGACAATGATCCTCCTTGTAAATAAATAGATAGATAAATGTACAGTTGCTAGCTGGCTCAAATGCGGAATATAAATTTACCCAGAGAAAGTTCAAACCACAAAGTTGGGAAGTTAGTAATTTCCTAGTAGCCTAAAGTCCAGTACCCTTTCTGAAAAAGTTTAATTACTGATAAAGAAGACAGCAGGGGTTTATGGGAAGGCTGTGACTGACAGGATGACTGTCACTAATGCATATACCAAGCACGCTTTAAAAAGGTACTTAGCTGAGGCCCTCATGTACCAAGACTTTCTAAGGGATGATCTGTGTGTACAATATGGAGAAGCCCATCTCTTCCACTTGCCTGGATATGTCTGGTAGTGCACCTTTAAGACTCTTTCGGAATGGAAAAGACCTTTTGGACAAATCTTCCAGTCTGGAATTAAGTACTTATCCTCTGTCAACTTAAGACTTATGAAACTGGGACTCATTAGGTGGGAGCCAGTCGATCTGCTGAATGCAATCAAGTCTGCATGCCATTCATGTGAATGCAGAAAACTGAAAACCACTTTCAGCAATCATATGTTTGCACTTTTCCCCATTGCTTCATGATTGTGGAGTTGGTATAGATAAGTTATGGAGTATGGAGGTCTCTCCCCCACAAGGGGATGTCCACCTGCAAAAACATTCTGTTTCACTGAAAGTGGGTTTCAGATATCTGTAGTCATGTAAACAGCATTCAGAGTAATTAAATTCAGTAAATCAACATGATTCCTATTAAGATGCTCCTGAAATGTGAAACAAGGGTACAATACAGTGGAAATGTCAAGGGCTCTCTTCTTTTTAATTGAAGGAGGGGAAAGTCGATGCAGTCAGGCCAGAAAAGGGGTTATCCCATCTAATTTGTCCAATCTTTTCTTGCTTTCATAAAGATGCTTGGGATCAGTGCATGAGTGACAAAGCAATGAGGACGTCTTGTCTCCTAGTGGATGGAGAATGTGTTGGCATACCTGCATTACATTCAGCCTCCAATACATGTCAGTCTTCTTCTCCTTCTTTCGGCTTTTCCCGGTTAGGGGTTACCACAGCAGATCACCAGTCCGCTCATGATTGGCAGTGCAGTTTTACGGTGGTGAGTTGCCAGCCCGGCCCCCAACCTTCCATGGAAGGCACACACTCACACCTACGGCCAGTTTAGAGTGTCCAATCCACCTACAGCATATCTTTGGGATGTGGGAGGAAACCGAAGCACCAGGAAGAAACCCACGCGACCACAGACAAGACATGCCTCCAATACGTGTCAGTAAACTGCTAAAATAGCTGCTTCCCTCTTAGGCTGGATGAGCTCGTGCTGTATGCTTATCCTTATCCTCCCTTATGAGCTCCTTCACAGACCAGGTTGCTCATAATCCCAAGTCATCTGGACTGCTGCTTAATTCTTCTGCCCCACAAAGAGCTGACATTAACTTAGGAAAGATGATGTCATAAGTGGAAATGCAATGACTAAGCCGAAAGGCTGACACTAGAATATTCCTACAGAACTCCAAAACAGACTGCCCATTATTCAGGAAAAGGACACCAGTCACTTTGGTGTTCCAGAAAAGTGTTCATTTTCCTAATGGGTCTGTGCTATGTACAATCCAAATATAAACTGTTCACATCAGAACAAGGACTTGAGATTGATATGACCTCGTTCAATGCTATAGTGTGCACTGGAATCCAGGGCTGAGAATTTACATGACACAACATAACAGGCAGTCAGCTCCAAAAGTCTATAAAATAGCCACAGTGTACGTCATCCCCATAGACTTCCTCAGGGAATTCACATAACTTCCCACTAGCAAGTCTTCCACTCAAACAATTTCAATGAACCCAGTCTCACCCACTGCTGATTCACCCCTCTTCTATTGTAAAATGACAACTAGCAAAGACATCACAATGGTTTTAGACAAGATCCCTTGTGATGCCTCATGGAACAGATAGGGTGTGTACCCCTGGTTTATTCCACTATGCAAAGAACACTTATGCCTCTCACTCCATACAATGTGTGCATCATCAGACATGTGATGCCCTCACAATGGAAAATAGAGTCAAACAAATTTCCAAAACCATAAATCCAATGTTCGCAAATGACTACAACCATCTCCACTCTTCCCACTCTCAGAATAATTATTGGGAAAAAAAGGAAGTTATGTACTCACCATAACATTCCTTCAGTGTTGTCCATTTTCATTCTTCCTCAACAAATGGGCTCAGATCTGACCCTTGGATCTGACCCAGCCACGTTTTACAGCTTGTGGAACACAAACTCTCGCGCTCCTCCCTTGCCCATAATGCACTAGTCCACTACCATACCACAGTTCTTGTTTGCTGGCCTTTTAGAGTAAATTAACAAATAACCAGTATATGAGATAAAATTATCTGGAGCTCAAATAAAGGAAAATTGGTTACTTTAGCATCTTCTATTCCATCCAGAAGTCAAAAAGGTAGGTGGTTGGAGGGAGGGGAGTTGAAGAATGAAAATGGACAACACAGATGGAACGTTATGATGACTACATAACTTCTTCATCTGATGTTGTCATTTTCATTCATTCCTCAACAAATGGGACAGAATCTCCAGCAACCTAAATCCTGGGAGGACTCTAAGGAAGGATATTCCGGAGCACCATTGAGCTGAAGGCCGCTCTTCCCCTAGAGACTAGATCCAATTTGGAATGAGAAATGAAGGGATGAGGATTAGTCCAAGTTGTAGCTGCACAAATATTGTCCAAGAAAGATCTGGATAAAAGTACAGAAGAAGTTGACAGACCTGGTGGAATGAGCTTTAGGTTTTGACAAAGACAAACCCATTTTTTGTAAACAAAGGAAATACAATCAGTTAACCATTTTGCTACAGTTACTTTAGTAATTGGTTTGCCCAGCTATGAATCCAAAAAGGAGACAAATAATTGGTCTGATTTCCTGAAAATTTTTGTCCTATATAGATAAAAATGTAACCGTGAACATACAATAGGTGTAACATATATTTTCCTTTGTGAAATTTGGAAAGTAAACTGGGAGGTTGATAGCTTGACTGGTACTGGATTCAGACACCACCTTAGGAAGAAAGGATGGGTTGATCTGCAAGGAAACCCTATCCTTAAGAAAAATCAAATGAGGAGGCTTAGAATAAATGGCTTGAAATTCTGAGACTCTTCTAGCAGAGATAATGGTCACTTAAAAGACGGTCTTCCAGGTTAAAAAAGTTTAGTTCACATTTGGCTGATGATTCAGAGGGGGACTTGGTCAAAGATTGTAAAACCAGATTCAAATCCCACAGGGGAGTGAGATCTTTAAAAGGGGGTCTAAGAAGAAAATTTCCCCTAAAAAGGCCTTACAAAGTTTGGAAGAAGCTAAAGAAGAATTATTTACTCCAATGTGAAAATTATAAATGGCAGAAAGTTGTATTTAAACAGCTAAAGAACTAGCACCTTCATTAAAAATTGTAGCTAAAAACTTGACAATTTTAGGAACTGGCACTAAAAAGGGATCAGTGGCATTTTGCTGTGATCAAACAACAAATCCTTTAAATTTACTTCTGTAAATTTTTCTAGTGGATGCTTTGTGGGAAGATAAAATAATGTGGTGGACAGGGGAAGAGAGCCTGGGCTGTCTATCTGTCAATGGAATTGGAGAAGACATGCGCAGTCAGTTTTAGCCCTAAAATGTCGGGGTGTATCTTATCTATCAGATGAGACAGACGGTCTGGAACTGGATCCATAATCCATGACAAGTGAAGCAGATGAGGTCAAAGAAATGGGAAACAAATTTGACAAAGCCAATAAAGAGCAATGAGGATGACTGTGCTCTTCAACCGAGATGCTTTCTGAAAACATTTGGGGATTAGAAGTATGGTAGGAAAGGCATACAGGAGACCTGGGGGCCAATTGTGCAGAAGAGTATCTCTCAGTGACTCTCCCGGTGGGGGAATCAGGGCAGAGAGCTTGCTGCACTTACTGTTGAGATGATATGCAAACAGTATGCAGCAAGGTTGGCCCCATTCAATGGAAAATCTTTTCCACCACTTTCATGTTGAGTGACCACTCGTGAGGCATTAGAATGGAATTGCTTAACTTGTCTGCTATCATGCTGGATTTTTCTGGAATGTGCTTTGCTACCATAAATCGATTGGATGAGATCACCTACTGCAACACTCATAAAGTTTCTCTGCACAGGGGCTAAGATTTGGTTACTCCTTGTCACTTGATGTACCAGACCACTGACATATTGTCCGTCTGAATTGCCATAGTCCTGGAAGGGAGTGTGTCTTGGAAGTCCTGCAACACTAGGAGGACAGCTGTTGTTTCAAGGACATTGATATACAAATTGGCCTCTTCTGGGAACCATGTGCCTTGGACTGTCTTTCCCAAAAAGTGCCCTTCCACTCAATCTGGGAAGTGTCCGGGGTAACTATGGCCTTTGGCTGAGGGAGAATGAAGGGATGACCTTGCATTATCTGATCACAGTAAATCCACTAAAGGGGTAATTTTTGCATGGCTGAGTTATTTTGATTTGGGTTGACAAAGGTTAGTGAAGTATAGACCACCGAGTCGCTAGAGTCCACTGAAGAATTCTCATGTGGTATCTTCCTAATCAAACCAAAACTATTGCAGCAAACATTGACCCCAATGCTTCAAGAATCAATTGAGTTGAGAAAGAAGAATTTTGGATGATCTTTTTGACTTGGAATCATATGGCTTGTACCCTTGGTAAAGGAAAGGAGGTTTTTAAGGAAACTGTGTTGGACAATGCTCAGATGAACTCAAATATTTAAGTTGGTTCTAGTTGAGGTCTGCTGTGACTGCTAGTAATTCCCAGTTGGGAGCATAACTGGAGTACATAATCTTGTGCTTTGATCAGAAGATGCCTAGTCAGAGCGGTTATGAGCTAGTCATCTAAGTAAGGAAACACCCAGAATCTTTGCAGCCTCAAATGAGCTGCCACTATTGCCATGCATTTGGTGAACACCCTGGGGATAGTGGTGAGATCAAAGGGCACAGCTCTGAATTGGTATGGACTGGCTCCCAGTTGGAAAGCATAAAATCGTCTGGCTCATCTGTTCATTTTTTACATGACAGTATGCATCCTGAAGATCTACTGAGCACATCCAGTCATCCTTGTGCAGAAAAGGCAGAATGGACTGAACAGTAACCATCTGAAACTTGGCATACTGAAATGACTTGTTCAGACTGCCGAGATCCAAAATTGGTCTTCAGACCCTGTTTTTTTTGGCAGTAAAAAGAATCTTGAATAAGTTCCAGACTCTTTCTGGTCTGGGGAACCTCTTGGATGACTCATTTTCTAGCAGCCTTTTTATTTCTAGTGCTGCTGCGTCCCTCTGACTGGGTGGAACATCAGGAATTATGCTTACTATTAAGAGGGTAGGGAAAAGGGTATTATATAACCTCTGGCAATAATTCTCTGCCATCACAAATCTTCTGTAATCTCTAGCCAGGCTCTCTGGTGCAGGGATAAATGACCTCCAACTGCCTCCAGAGGTGGGCAATTGGACCTCCTTTCAGGAGTGCTCGTAGGATCTGTCAGAGAAAGTGTCTCTGAACCCCTGGTTTTGCAGGCCTCCTCTGCCACAGTGGTGGTATCTTCCATTAGAATTCCCCCCTCTGCCCCTGAGGGCTCTATCTCTACATGGATCTTGGAATGGACCCTGGGACTTTCTGAACCACATTTTTCGACCACCTCACTGAATCCTAGAAAAAGTCCTTTGAGAAGTCGAAAAATATCCGCCCACAGCAGACAGGATTTTACCATCCTGCTCACACATGAATAATGTCTCTTTAACCTTGGGGCCAAATAAAGAACTTCCGTCAAAGTGAGCACTGATGAAGGAAGACTTGAAGGGCTCCATGAAATCACACAGGCATATCCAGGCATCCCTCCTAATGGAAATGCTTGAACCCGGTGCTCTTGACGTACCTTCAGCTGTATGTGAGTTGAGCCTCATGGACGAATTTGAAATAGACTGTAGGGTAGCCAACTCAAATTCTCGGTCTCAAAAGTAATGGTCCAGGAGAGGGATTTGGTGAGTTCTTTAATCAGATCCCTCTGAAGTCTGGTGAAGTCTGCCAAATAATTCAGCAAGTGAAGTGCAAAAGTCACTGAAGCATGTACACACTTCCTGAATCTGTCCAGTGTCCTTGACTCCCTGCTAGGAGGATTAACAGAGGAACTTTGCTCTGCAGGCTCCTTTTTTGTGGCTGCCGCTGAGACCATGGCATTATCTGGTACTCTTTTGCTCCAAAATTCCCTATCCTTGGGTGGTGCCAGTAGCCTGTCTGGTCTCTTGGGGATTGGCTCAATGGAATCAGCTTCCTTCCATGCCCGTTAAGAGATCCAATTAATGAGCTCATCAGCAGGTGGAGTCACCCAGGAGGTAGATGGCCCAGCTCCAAAGGCTTCCAGGAATACTGATTCCTCTTGGGAAGGATTGTTATAAGACTGACCACCCCTCTGCTTAAGGATCTCTAGTATGTCTTCAATGGAGACGTCATCAGATGATGACCCTGGGAACTCTTCCCAATCATCAAAATCAGAATCCTCTGTGAAAGACTCTTGAGGAGAGTCTAAGTGCCTCCTTTTGCATTTTCTGTTCTTAGGGACTTCTCCAACGGGATGTTCGGGAGAAGTATCAGAAGACATCAATATACCCTGCTGGGTATTCTGGAAACTTTGGGCTGGCTGTCCCTGTGGTGCAGTATGTTAAGGCTCAAGACGCAAAGACAACTGGGTCTGGGAAGTAGGAGATGAGGAGGGTGGATACGTTGTTTCTCTTGGAGCAGAGAAAACTCTCTCCACTACTTCGAAAGTAGAATACCCCAGAGAGAAAGAGACAGACGAGTCCAAGAAGACATGCTTTTGGACTGACTGCTTCGTCCAACCCGAAGGCAAACCACTGGAAGCAGGGGTTGGAGTCAAGCTGTCCTGCACTGAGGCTCCAAGGGGCAGAGACAGGTTCGACATCCTCGGAGTCAACTCCAACACCTCGGGTCCGGTGCTAACACTATGGCTCCAAGAGTCATCCCGCTCTGGCATGCTCGGAGCCGGTCCACTCAGAAACGATACTGGTCTAGAAGATACAATGATCTTCAGATCAGATATGGACACATCCAGAATTCTCAGATTCAGCTGCTCTGAAACCAAAGGTTGGATCAGAGAAGGAGAAAAAATAGGCAGGTAGTACTCAACAGTTCTCCAGACCCTATGAGGTAGGAGCCGAGAGAACCCCCATTTGAATTTGCATTGACAGAAACTTCCTCATCATCCTGTCCACATCTGCTTCAGTCAGACTTCTGGGGGAATTAGAAGAAGAAGCTATTGACAAAGCCCTAGAATGGTGATGCCTTTCTAAAAAAGGAGATGGGAGACCAAAAGATACCAGACCCAGGCTTAGGGGAGATTGGATCTGAGGTGACTTATTTTTGTGCTTCTTCAGATCCAAGGGGATCGAATCCAAAGTTCTCATAGTAGTTTCTGGATCTGAAGTAGCCGGACCAGGAGATTTCATCTTTGGATCTGTAGGTTTTGAGACTTTTAGAGGTGGTTCCAAACTCTGAGCTGAAGAGCTTGAAGGTTCCGGGGAACTTTTTTTAGCCTCTTTTTATCTTATTTCTTTGGGGCTTGAGCCCTAGATGCGTTATCAGAGGATTGTGAACGAAGTAATCCTCTCAGAATTAGTTTATTTCTACAATCAAGAAGGGCCCTAGGGTTAAAGGCTTTATAAATATCACAGGCAGAATCCAAATGGGCAGAGCCCAAACAATAAACATACATAAAGTGTGCAGCTGGTAATGGGATTTTACGATCATAGGGCTTACATTTTTTTAAATCCAGAGGGATTCTCAGCTATATCTATATAAAAAGACTAAAGATAAAGGGATAATATACGCATTTTTTTATTTTAAATAGTTAGAAATAGTAAAGAGAAAAAATATTACAACAATGGAAATTGAAGGAACTGCCTCAAAGGTAGTGTCTATATCACATTATCGAAATATGAAAATGTGATATAGACCCTCAAAGGTATAAGGGAGAAAAAGGAAAATGCTAACTATTGTATTTCAGAAATGCACTAAAAAGTGTATGAAGGGCAAGAGAGGATATGTAGAAACACTTTTACTAAGAGAAAACGCTAAAGATAGACATTTCTGCTTTTACTCACAAAAAAGTAGCTACTACTTGAGAGCTAACAGTACCACGTCTGTACGTGAAGGTGGCAAGCCAGATCTGAGGTATGGCAGGAAACTAGTGCATTATGGGTAAGGGAGGAGCTCAAAAGAGTTTCAGTGTTCCACAAGCTGGAAAAAGTGGCCAAGTTGGATCCAAGGGCTGGATTCAAACCTATTTGTTGAAAAATGAATGACAATGACATCATCAGATCAATTTATAGCCAGATAACACTGATAGCTCTACAGAGCAAAATCTCATCAACAATATGGGTTCTGAACTGGTTGAAGTATCATGACTGCCATGTACACAGTTACAGAAAGCATACTACTAAAACAGATAAATTCCACCTAAAAGGTGCTATTTTTGTTGACTCATTTGATCTCTCATTCCTTTTTAACTTTATTATCTCAGCAAGCATCAGCCGCCATTCTGACAACTTACAAAAAGGCTCATTCTCATTACTAACAGCTGCCATTACCAAGGGAGTGCTACCATACTCTCTCCCATTCTGTTCAACTTTTTGTGACGTTACTCCCTTATGACATCCACCCTATCCCAATAATATTATATGCAGATGGCATGGTCATCTACAGGTCTAGATCTCCTCTGTCTACCATAAAAGAACAGCTAGAACAAGACCTCACTTCTCTAAATGGCTAGACTCACACTATCAACCCTAAGACGACTAAAGTTATGCTTTTTGGTATTCCATAAAAGCTCTCCAAACATTCCACTAACTGGGTCACATGGGATAACAAACATTTTTGAAGCAGTTCCATGCTGCAGATGTTGTTACATCTTGCTAGATCCCACACAACTTCAAATAACATATTCAGGTCACAAATCTAAAGTTAACAAACTTCTCTTCTAGGCCAGAAACAAATCTCCCACTTTCTCAGTCACACAGCTAGGGAAGCATTAGGCAAAGAAGTCCTACCTCCCCATCTGGAATATTTCCACCTTCTCACTTCAACTACCTCTCAATAAAGCAATCAGCTCTACAGTCTACCTCCAATAACATTTGCAGACTCATAACCATCTCTCCAAAAAGAGAACAACATCACCTCATTGTAACAAAATCCGAATGGCTACCCATATCCAAAAGAATTATCATTGTGCTTGGCAGGTGCTCTTTTATTCAAGCTCATGATGAAAGAAAGCTCATCATTATTTTTATATACAGGATTTCAGAGAGGTCCTTGCCCCCATATAAACTTTGATCTCTGTCCCAGTCCACAGCAGCCTTACATACACTGTTTACTAATCTAAACTGCACTCTCTCTACTTGCTTACAAAATTTGACAATACAAAGCCCCTCTCATACATCAGAAACTTCAATGAAATGAAACACTTTCTCTTCAAACATGAATGGTGCAAATGGTTGCAGACTAACTCAATCACCTAATTCTCAACTCCTCAAACATCTCCACCACTGCAATCAATTTGTTCCCCATACAACACTTCAAAGCAACATCAGTTAACACAATCCTCCTACACCTGCTCAATAAACCAGATCCTATAAACAACTTGCAAACTAACACTCTCTCGGGGAAAAAAGGATATAAGGACTGCCTGTACTCTGTAGTGCTACACAGCCTATTTCTCTTGATGTCAACCTAAATCCTCCCTCTATTCTTCTACAACCATTTCTGAACTCTTTGAATTTCCCCCTCCTCTCCCTACAGCTTCAATCTTTTCACATATCTACTTTCACAGTACTACACTTCTCTCTGTAGTGCCAACCTGTTGACCCATCAAACATTACAATCACACATCTTGCCGATATCCTAAATACTGCCATTTTACTTATTGCAGATACCTTGGAACAAGAAGTTAACATTACTGTGTTTGATTGTCAAAGAATGTTGCTACTGTAAATATACTGGACCTGCTGTGAACTTTAATTGCCTGTACAACGTTGTTGTTAGTGTACATATCTAACTGTATACCCTTGGCTTTGCCTGTACAACGTTGTTGTTTGTGTACATATCGGACTGTATACCCTTGGCTTTGCCTGTACAATGTTGTGGTTTGTGTACATATCTGACTGTATACTCTTGGCTGAGCCTGTACAACGTTGTTTGTTTGTGTACATATCTGACTGTATACCCTTGGCTTTGCCTGTACAATGTTGTTTAAGCACATATCTGACTGTATACCCTTGGCTGAGCCTGTACAACGTTGTTTGTGTACATATTTGACTGTATACCTTTGGCTGAGCCTGTACAATATTGTGGTTTGTGTACATATCTGACTGTATACCCTTGGCTGAGCCTGTACAATGTTGTTGTTTGTGTACATATCTGACTGTATACCCTTGGCTGAGTCTGTAAAATGTTGTTGCTTGTGTACATATCTGACTGTATACCCTTGGCTGAGCCTGTACAACATTGTTGTTTGTGTACATATCTGACTGTATACCCTTGGCTGAGCCTGTACAACATCATTGTTTGTGTACATATCTGACTGTATACCCTTGGCTGAGCCTGTACAACGTCATTGTTTGTGTATATATCTGACTGTATACCCTTGGCTGAGCCTGTACAACGTCGTTGTTTGTGTACATATCTGACTGTATACCCTTGGCTGAGCCTGTACAACATTGTTGTTTGTGTACATATCTGACTGTATACCCTTGGCTTTGCCTGTACAACATTGTTTGTGTACATATCTGACTGTATACCCTTGTCTGAGCCTTTAAAAAGTCCCATGGAATTTGGTCTCTACCACAGTCAACAAATACATACATCCATAAAGTGGGTATCCATGCTGTCTGTGTTTAATATCAGAAATAAGGTTTGGGGTATGCTGGTGTGAGCTCAATGTTTTTCCCCAAGGACTAGGTTTGTTAAGCCTTTCTCTTGGTGCACTACTGCATGACAAGCCATGTCATGATATATGGTCTGACCTGTGTCAAGGCAATTTGTCAGTAATGCACAACTCCTCATGTAAAAATCATATTCATTATGAAATTTATTTTGATAGACAGTAAAGGAATGATTACCTAGTATGTGTCTCTTCTCCACACAATGTGATCTAGTATGCATTTCTTCTCCAGCCACAAGTTATTTGTACCTTTTCATTTTTTTAACAGATTGCAGGGTTTACAGACCACTTATGTAGTTAGACCATGATAAGGAAGGATACTTACATCTGCCATTTTGGGATTCCATCCACCATGCCCTTCTTGCATTTCTCGTAGAATATCTACATCGAGCAGGCACTTCACTTTATCCCCATTTTGAAATGGATGCTTCTCTGTACTCTCTTGTCTCTGCAGCTCTGCAGGTTTACCTGACAAGAGAAAATTTGAGGCTTAAATCAAGACAATATGTCAGGCTTTATCAAAACTGCCAAGAATCAGCAGTAACACAAAAAGAAAGCATTGTGCTGAACCAGTGGAACAATGATAGCTGGTCTGGCAGTATAATAACAACATGCATATGCAAACTGTATCACACCATACAGGAAACAATGTTGCATTATTTAACAAAAAAATACTTTAACTGTAGATGGACTTCTTTGCAGAAAACCAATGCACTTACTTAAAGAAGGGAATTAAAATATGTCCTGCCTCCACTGTTAAGCCACTTACACTTCTACCCACCCAATTTACAGAACCTACACATCCCATGCCGTTACATAAACTACTTTATGTTGTTAAAAGAACAGACTATGCCACTTTCACTACTGACTCTGTACAGAGTTCATATACAACACAATGAAAAAAGCTGTACAGAGTAAGGAGTAAATGTAGCATCAAGACATTACTGCTGTTGTGTAGTAATGCCTGTTGCTATAAAGTTGAGGGTGTTCAGAGTAGTAAAGAAGAGCTTTCACTAACATTTACTTTCCCTGTATCCAAACATTTTCTGTTTTATGGAAAGAACACATTTTGTTGAATAATTCCCATTATAGTGTGCACCCTCCATAAACACTGCATCTTTCTGTCCATAAAATGTGTTGCACGGCAGTGAGTGAGTTTGTGTAATATAAGGTAATGCCATGTAATATAGTGCTGTCATGCATGAAAGCCATGACATGCTAATTACTGCAAAAGTGCATAAACACAGCATCACAGTAGCCCTGCTGGTGAGATGAAGGCCACCCCAACAGTGATGACAGTCTAAATGCTGACGCACTCTATGCTGGAGATGCTTTTACAAGTCAAAGATTTGCAGGCAACACAATACATCTTTTACAGCTGATGTCTCAGTGCAGCACCACACTGCCTGTCACAGGTGAAGTGGAAATAACAGCAGAAGCAAATGTATACAACAGTACAAGTAGAATGCAAATATGTTTTATGTTTGCAGTGGCAGATTTAGGCCTTGAAAAAGGGGCATGCATCCCCCCTCTTTTTTTTTGATAAGCTGCCATATAGCCTGATGTGCAAAAAATATTTTTTTTAACTGTTTCAATTGAAATCTGAAAATACACAGCAAAAGCGGTACCACAGTTGAGAACGTATCTCATTTGTTAGTATATTTTCCAATTTCAATCCACAGAGGATTTGTTTTCGTTTTAAGTATTTATTTTACCATTTTGCTTCACAAGTTGTGATGGGACACATGATTAGAGGATCCAGTCAGGTGATTTGATAACCCTAAAATTCTGAGTGTCTCTTCTAGCTGCGTCTACCATCGTGACTGAGAAACCACCTGAGAGGTAGACCGAGGAAAGCCTCTCTAACAGGTGAAGAAAAAAGAGCACAAGGCACTTGAACAACTACAGGCTACACAGCATTCTGCAGTATTAACATGTATTAACCGTCACCCATGTTATGCAGTAATATGTAAATGCACCTTGAAATCCCACTTTCCACAATTTTTTTCCTTGCTGTATGTACAAATGTGGTAGCACTAATCTCGCAGTTACTTACACATTTGTTTGCACCTATTCCCAAATTAATTCAACACATTTATTTTCTTTTTCAACAGTGTTTGTCCTGGAAATACTCCCTCCTTATTAAATGTGCAGCCAAAGCCATTGCTCAACCCTCCAGCCCAAGTAAATCAACATAACAACTCTGGAGCTAGTTTTCTGCTACTGTTTCCTAGATGCAGTTGTTTTTATGACAAAGTACATCATACACATATCCTGCAATGTCTCTGAATAGTAGCAGGTAAGTATTTTTTTTTATTATTCCTGGCAGGGTCAAACCAGATACTATGGGTAAAAAATGGTCTAGGGCTATTTGTAGGTGAAATGACTGGCTCTGCTGTGTTTGATGTTATAATGGTGGTGTTACAGGGTCAAACCAGGCACTGTGGACAGACAGTGAGTATAGGGGCAGCTGTCTGAGGATGAAATGACTGACACACTTTTTGCTGTTGTAAATTTAACATTGCAAGACTATGTAGATTTGGGTAAACATGCTGGAAGTCAAACTGAGATTACTGATTTTGCAGGACAAAAATGCATTAATGTAACAATTACTCATTATTTTTGTTTTATCCTGGAATGGTCAAACTAGCTACTGTAAACAGGCTATAGGTATGGAGGCTGTGTCTGGATGAAATGACTGACCCAATACTTGTTTTCTTGTAATTCTGACATTGCAAGATTAATGTGTATTTGGGTGAAGCAAGCTAGAAGAAAAGCTGTGACTATTGTTTCTTTGCAACAAAAATACATTAATGAAACCAGTACTATTATTATTATTTAAACCTGTCAGGGTCAAAGCAGATACTTTAGGTAGGATACGGATATGAAGTTGGTATTTGAATGAAACAATTGTCCCTTGTGTTTGTTCTTTTAATTCAGTCATCGAAGGAGTAAGGTGTATTTGGATAAAGCAAGCTGCAGTACAAGCTGTCACTACTGTTTATGTGACAGATACATTATTTTCTTGTTTTCTTTTATTCTGGTGGGATCAAACCAGATACTGTGGCTAGGCTATGGGTATGGAGACTGTCTGTGGATTCATTGACTGGTCTCTTCTGTTTGATGCTGTAATTCTAACTTTGCAAACCTGAGATCTAATTCGGTGAAGCAAGCTGGAAGACGAGCAGTGATTACTGTTTCTGGGAAACAAAATGTAGAGTAATGCAATAATTATTTTTTATACTGGAAGGTCAAACTTCAGGTAGTTAATGGGTATGGTGACTGTCAATAAAATGACTTGGCCTGAACTGTTAAAAGACATTCTTGTGTTCTGCTGAGGAAAGCTTTGTGTGTTACTGAGTAACCTATGGGTGGACAAAGACTGAACTCTTGAGCCTCAATTGCCCGAGGTTCTACCTACCGAGAATCAGAATTCCTCCACAGGAAATCACTGCCACTGAGCTCTGCTGGCAGTGATGACCTTTTAGAGGGAATTTCACCCTTCTTTGAGTTGGTGTGACTAGGGAATTTGTATATATAGGTTTAGGGCATAGAGTCTTACCCCCAGACATCAGGGGTGCAGGGGACCTGCCCCCTTGGAAAAAACAATTAAAGTGTTTCCTTTGGCCTTTTTTTGGCAAATACAGTTTGGGGATTCCAGTTGTCAGTACATTCAGTTTTGCTCCCTGATAGTGGAAGCACTGTTATTTTTTTGCACAAATTAAATGGAATCTTTACCCAAAGGGATGTGCTTCTGGTTTATAGTAATTTATTTATTTATTTATTTACTGACATTTGTTAATTGGGAAAGCCTGACTGGGTTCAGTGTACCCATTTTCAGCAGAGGTCCAAGGAGAAAAGCTCCAAAATTACTTAACAAAATGAATACAATAGTTACGGTTAAAAAAACACAAGAAGATACAATTGTCAGTATAACATAGCACAGCATGAGAATTTGGAACACTAAAAATCTGGATATGAATTATACAGTATACATTCATTTGATCGGCCAGTGGATGGTGAACTGGAATACGGTCGAAAGCAGTGTGGCAAAACCTCACAAATGTGAACGCAATTGTTGCGAATCTCAAAATATCCCCCCATTTTTGACCCATGGTAGCTTTTGTTTAGGTGGTAGAGCAGACGGAAATGTCGCATTCAGTGTTTTGTATGACATTTCGACCACTTACCAGTGAGAAATTTGATAACAACACTCGGTGTTATACCCGATTGAGCAATGTTAGCTCGATCAAATGAATGTATTCCGAATTATACATATAGAGATAGCAAGCCTGAAAGCAGTATTGAACCATTTGATGTCAATGATGATGATAGATAGAACATAAGAATATCTGAGAATAAGGATGAGGTTAAGTTTAGGTAGACAAAAAAAAAAAGTGAGGTAAATTAAAAGTTGTGTTCTTACCATAACTAGGTATCAGTGTTGTCCATTTTCATTCTTCCGTCTTCAACATATGGGGTCAGATCCAATCCTCAGACCTGACTCGGCCGTTTATTTCAGACTTAGGATCCAACTCTCAGGCTTCTTCCTGTACCCGTAATGCTCTGCTGTATCACCAAAGCCCCAGATTGAGTTTGCTGCCCAATCCTCATACTATGACCAGAGAAAGGAGATGAAGAAAAGAGACAGGGCTCAAACCCAAAACTGTAGGTTCCATTACAGTCCAATAGGTCAATCCAGAAGCCTTAGATAGGGAATAGATGGGAGGGAAGTTGAGCAAGAATGAAAACTGACAACACAAATACCTAGTTATGGTAAGAACATAACTTTTAAATCTGATGTCCTTTTCATTCTTCCTCAACGTATGGAACAGAGTCCCCAGCTACATTGCTCTTGGGTGGCCCTCATGGTAGGATATTCCGGAGCACCTCTGAATCAAAGGATGCTCTATTTCTAGAAGTAATATCCAGTTTGCACTGAGAAAAACAAAGGTGTGGATTTTGGACTATGTAGATGAAGCGTAAATGTTGTCAACAGATGTTTTGGACCAAAAAGCAGATGAGGTAGCCATGGATCTGGTTGAGTAAGCCTTGGGTGGCCTAAGTAATGTTATGCCTTTTTGTGAATAGATCAAAGAGAAGCAATTTGTTATCCATTTGGCTAGAGTGACTTTAGGCAATGGATAACCCGATTTCTTTGAAGAAAAAGAAACAAAAACCTGATATGATTTTCGAAATTGTTTAGTTCTAGCAATATAAAAATGTAACTGCCAGTGCACATCCAAAGGGGTGTAGCACGTGTTCTCCTTTATTGGTAAAATTTGGAAAGAGGGGTAAATGAATGGCTTGGTTAATGTTATTCTCTGAAGCCACTTTAGGTAAAAAAAGAAAGGTTATACAATGACCTCCCATTAATATTCCAAAACGTGCACGCTGATTGGTCAGTGTGCATGTTGTAAATCAGAGTTATAGTAATGGAGAATGCAAGATCTCCATTGCTTTTTACAACCTGTCTCGCTATGTTAAACAAGTTTAACATAGCGAGAAAGCTTTAAAAAAAAGCAACAGAGCATCTCCGTTGCTTTTTTTTAAAGCTGGCTCACTATGTTAAACCCATTTAACATAGCGAGACACTTTAAAAAGCAACTGAGATCTTGCTTTCTCCGTTGCTTTTTTCAAAACTGTCTCGCTATGTTAAATGGGTTTAACATAGCGAGACAGCTTTAAAAAAAGCACCGAGATTCTCCGTTGCTTTTTTTAAAGCTGTCTCACTAAGTTTAACTCGTTTAACATAGCGAGAGGTTGTAAAAAGCAACGGAGATCTTGCTTTCTCTGTTGCTTTTGCCCACAGCTCTGATGTACTGCTTAAGTATACGCATGCGCAGTACATCAGAACTGCCGTAGAATACCAGACAGCTGTGGAAGGGCAGCAAGGATGAATTATACAATGCCATTATTTAAGAAAAGTAATTATTTTTTTTTCTTAAATAATGTCATTGTATAATAGCAATAACCCACTTCTGGGTGTGGGTAATGCTGGATTTACCCATGGTTGTCTTTGTTTGGCCACTCGGGCTTCGCCCTCGTGACCAAACCACACCAACCGTGGGTAAATCCAGCATTACCCACACCCAAGCGTGGGTTATTGCTATATTAGTTCGTAAAGAAACTCTGTCTTTATGAAAAATTATGTATGGAAATTTGGCAGAGAGAGCCTGGAGTTCGGATACTCTCTTGGCAGAAGTGATAGCTATCAACAAAACTGTTTTCCATGACAGAAACTTCAGATCAGCTTTAGCTGAAGGTTTAAAGGGTTTTTGAGTTAGCCTTTGCTGCACCACTGTAAGGTGTCAAGGTGGAGCGAGATCTTTGATTGGAGGTCTTGCAACAAGGTCAGCCCCGATGCCTTACAAACACAAGGTGCAGGGTTTGAGTCTCACAAGGGATAATTGGCTAGGCTTAAAATGGTTCGCAAGGGCAGTTAGCTTAGTATGAACCTATGAACTCCCTATGAACTATGAAAAGCTTTATATAATTTAGAAAAAGTCGGAGAAGCACTTCTGTTTCAGGTATGAAAATTGGAGATAGCTGCTAGTTGAAGTTTAATAGTAGTAAAGCTAACTCCTTGCTCAAACAGCATTGTCAAAAATTGCAGAATCACAGCAATTGGGGGCAGAAAAGTGGTCAATGTCTTTATTCAAAGCCCATAGGGAGAATCTTTTCCACTTGCTTCTGTAAACATTTTTGGTCGATTCTTTTTGAGAAGCCAAAAAAATAGTGCTTACCTGAAAAGGAAGCCTGGGCTGTCCAGCTATTACTGGAAGTAGAGAAACCGTGTGGTTAGTCTTATGGCTCGAATGCTGAGATGTTGGATCCCTGCTGGGTATGACAGGAGATCCAGAGTGGGCTCCAGTATCCATGGAGGATAACAAAAAGGAGACCATAGGAAAGGAAACCACACCTGTCGAGGCCAGAAAGGAGCAATGAGGATCAATGAGCTCTTCAGCCTGCTTGCTCCCTGTAAGAATTTGCGACTTAGGGGAAGAGGAGGGTAAGCATAAAGGAGACCCAGGGGCCAAGCATGAATCAGAGCATCTCTCGGTGACTCTCCCTGAGGAGGAAAAAGAGTGAAGTATTTGCTACAGTTGTTGAGGGAGTTGGCAAATAGGTTGCAGCAAGGTCAGCCCAAATGCCAGAAAATCATCTCCACCATAGACTGATCAAAAGACTACTCATGGGGCATTAGAATGGATCTGATGGGATTGTCCACTAACATTCTGGTTTTCCCCAGAAAGTAAGTCGCAACTAGAAAGTGGTCTGAAGAGATCGCCCATTCCCACAACCTCATGGCCTCTCTACAAAGGGGGCAAGATTGGGGTACTCCTTCCTTGTTTGTTGATGTTCCAGACGTGTTGTCAGTCTGAACTGCAATATTTCCCAAAGGAAGAGCATCTTGAAAGGCCTGCAGTGCTAATAGGACTGCTCTCATTTCCAGGATGTTGATAAGCAACTTGATTTCTTGGGGGAGCCACGTCTTGACAGTTTTTTCCAAGAAATGCCCTCCCCACCCCAAATGAGAAGCGTTCATGGCCACTGTAGCCATAGGAGATGGAAGGACAAAGGGTCTGCCTAGATGTAGATCGTTTTGCATCCACCAATTGATTTGTCTTCTGAAAAATTGGGTGAGCCTGACTGGATAGGATAGCTTTTTGTACAGCTAGTGTCCATTGTAGAACCCGAATAAAAAAAAAAAAAAAAAAAGGGTCAAAGGAAGTAACACAATGGCTGCTGCCATAGAAGCTAGTGCTTGCAGTACTAATCTCGCTGGAGGAGTTGAACAAGTAAGGAGGAAATAAACTTGAGTCCCTATCATAGAGATACAATACGAAAATTAACTCCAGGCTCTGTACTAGATTTAAATTTAACTTGGCATGGTTTGTAGTTGCACCTAAAGAGTAGCAAATCTGGAGCAAATAGTCTCTAGAATGTAGAAGTAGAGGCTTAGTGTGGGCAGTAAGGAGCCAATCATCTAGATATGGAAACACCTGGAATCCTTTGAGTCTCAAGTGAGCTGCAACCACTGCCTTGCATTTGGTACACACCCTGGGGGGTGTGGTGAGTCTAAAGGGCAGGGCACTGTATTGGAAGTGATTGGCTCCCAGCCGAAAAGTGAAGATGTCTTCTGGATCTCCTGTCTATTTTGATGTGATAGTATACATCCTGAAGATCTACAGAGCACATCCAATCATCCTAGCGAAAAAAGGGCAGAATGGACTGGATCATGACCATTCAAAACTCTGCTTTCTTTACAAACTTATTTAAATTGCTTTGATCCAAATTAGGTCTCAGGTCCCCTGTTTTTGCTGGCACTAAAAGGAAGCGTGAATAAGTTCCAAATCCTATCTGGGCTGGAGGGGCCTTTTGGATAACTTTTTTGTCTAGCAGCTTCAAAATTTACTGTGCTGCTGCCTGGATCTACTTCACAATGCCAAAATTCACATGGCCAACACCATATGACCGACATCCGAAATCTCGACATTGTAAGTAAACCATGAAAAAGAAAAAGAAAATTTCCTTTCAACTGCTCCGCCCCCCACACCCCCTGTAACTTTAATATACCAACTCCGAGATCGCACTACAGTGCAGGAATGGAAATCTTTCCATTCCCCACTATAGTGAGATGCCGGTTCCACACTGTTGGCATTCCAAATGTCAATCATATGGTGTCGGCCATATGGTTGTCGGCATTCTGGAGTGTCAGCAATGTCAGGTAGACCCTGCTGCCTTCATCTGACTGGGTGGGATGCCAAGAAGTTTCTTCCTTTTGGTAAGAGGAAGAAGGGAAAATGATATGTAATAACCTCTGGATATTATGCATAGCACCCAGGAATCTTGTGTTATATTTGCCCAGGTGTCTGGGTGCAAGGACAATTGACTCCTGACTGTCTCCAGAGTTGGACAGTCGGGCAGCATTTCAGGAGTGCCATAAAGGCTTGTCCGAGAAGGAATCCCAGAAACCCTGATTTTTCCACATCCCCTCTCCCTCTAAGGTGACATCTGCCATTGAAACTTTCCCCCTCTGCCTCTGCAGGAATCGTCACCACATGAAATCTTGGAAAGGACCCTGAGATTTGAGGAACCACATCTTCTTACCATCTCTTTGATTCCTAGAAAAGGTTCATTGAGGTGCAGAAAACTTAATTCCTACAGAAGACAGAATCTTTCCCTCTTGCTCACTGTGGGTCAGCATTTCTTTATCTGATGACCTAAACAAAGAAGTGCCATCAAACGGGGCATTAATAAAATACATCTTATCTGCGAAGTTGCAAAGCTGCATCAAGGCACGTCTCCTTAAGACAATGCCAGAACCAACAGCTCGTGAGGTGGCTTCAGCTGTGGGAGACAGCAACCTGATCAAAAGCATTGGATATGTACAAAAGAGTAGGCACCTGAAAGGATGTTCTTTTGAAGTCCTCAGCAGACATGGACTCAGTATTTGGAAGCTCCTTGGTCAAATCTCTCTGAAGCCAAGTGAAATGTGCCAGGTAATATAGTGACCTCAGGGCAAAGGTTTACAAGGCAAAAACATACTTTTCAAACCTGTCCAACACTCTAGACTCCCTGTTAGGCAGATGGACAGTAGAGTTTTGTCCTGCTAACTCCTTCTTGGTGGCTGCTGCTGCCGCCACCCCCATAGCATCTACCAAGACCCCTTTGCTTTAATGTGGCCCATCAGAGGGGGTGCCAAAAACTTGTCAGATCTCTTTGGAATAGGTTCAACAGTGTCCTGCTCCTTCCAAACCCAACAGGCCACTAAGCCAAAAAGTTTGTCCACCAGTGGGGTAACCCAAGATGCAGACAGGCCAGAACCAAAAGCCTCCCAAAACACTGATTACTCTGGTGAGGGTTTTTGGGGAAGACCAACCACCTTTCTGTTTCAAGATCTCTAAGATATCTCCAAAGGAGATGTCATCAGGTGGTGACCTGGGGGACCCCTCTCCTTCATCAAAATCTGTATCCTCTGTGAGAGACTCCAAAGGGGAGTCAATGTGTCTCCTTTTACATGTTGTTTTCTTCTGATGAACTTCCTCCTGGGATGTTCAGGTGTAGTCTCGGAAGTGAGGGGGAGTTCCTCCACAGTAACTGGTTGGACACCTATTGATTCTGGCTGTCCCTGTGAAATAGGCAAATGTGACTCAGAGCTAGGATCCAATGGGGGAAAGGTTGTTGAAGGTGAACTATGAGAAGGTGGTGCTTAGTGGAGAGAAAAAAGCCCTTTCTACCACATGAAAGTCAGATGGATTGGGGGGAAACTCAAACTTGCCTCCTCAGAGCCAAAACTCCCAAGGAACACAGACAAAAGGTCTCTCACCCAAAAGAGAGATTCCCAACACTTTGAAAAAGACTCTGCAATTCTGCAAAGATAAGAAAGTCATCTAAGTATGGAAAAATATGGATACCTTGTAGCCTGCAAAGAGCTATAACTGGAGCTAAACACTTTGTAAACACTCTTGGTGCAGTGGATAATCCAAAAGGGTAAGGCAGGGAATTGCTAATGTGATCCAGACACAAAAAAACATTAAGAAACGTCTGAAGTCTAGATGAACAGGGATGTGATGGCAAGCATCTTTTAAGTCTACTGTTACCAGGAAACCTGAAAGAGGGATAAGAGGTAACAGGCTGTGAAGTGACATCATTTTGAATTTGGGCACTATTACAAATGGGTTTAGGAAAAGGGTGATCCTGAACTGGTCTCCAAGCATTTTCTTTCTTTGGCACCAGGAACAACCTTGAATAAAATCCTTTTCCTCCTGGGAAGAAGGAACTGGTTCTATCACTTCTTGGGACAGACAGCATTCAATGAAGAACAGGTTGTTCCTAGTGCCAAAGAAACTGTGTGAAGATCAGGCTGGCAGGCACTAATGATGGGATTAAACATGTTTTGGCTGTTGCTGCTCTCATTCTCTGTGAGGAAAGGTTTACTTCTATACAACATGCCAAGTTTTGGGTGGGTTTTCTTTGGATGTGAAGGTCAAATTTCAAGCTGTCATCAATAATAACACCCAGAAGTTTAGTGTCTGAGACTAGGTCTATTTTTGTATTGTTTGAGAAGGTGACAGAAAACAGGCTGTTAGACTGAATTAGTGTTTTAGGTGTAAATAGGAGCATTTGGTGGGGGGGGGGGGGTTGGTCAGTAAGAGTTGTGAGGTACCTAGCCATGTTTTAATGGATAAGAAGGAGTTATTTTGTAGGTTGTTTAGGTTGATGGTAAAGCACAACAGTGGAGTTATGTAGAACAAAACACAAACCAAGAAAGTTCAAAAGGATCCAAATGCAGTAAGGTATTTCAGAAATAATCCACCAGTCTCAGGACAACACCAAGTTTAATTAAATGAATTACATAAGCAGACTTCTTCAGACATTACAAAACTGTGGCTTAAAACTTAAATAGTTACCAAGTACCTCGTTAATAATCAGTTGACCAATCAGTCTATTGGTTACATGAATTTAAATTTAAAGGCATAATCACATTACAACTTAAAAACACACAATAAATATGACTCATAAATAGTTAAATGACCACTCTAAGCTAGAATATACAATACATGATTAAATATGTGTAGGTATAAACATAAAATGTACACAGAAATATGCACATTAAAATAATATATATAAAAAAATATATATGAAATAAAAAAATAATGAAATAAAATATAATATATAATTTAAAATTGATGGCGGAATACCCTACCCTGTCAGTACAAAAACTGAAAAAATGTATCTACATCTATGAATCTAATCGATTCACAATTAACAATCATAGATTTGATTTACGCTGTAGATGTACCTGCAATTCCAGGATGGTTGTATACTTAGCACAATGTCAAAAATGTGCAGGATTTTATGCAAATTTATGAACATCAATAAAACAAGATAATGCCCTTGCCAAGCACATTATCCAGTACAATGACCATTTTTCAGATTTTTAGTGATTGACCAGATATCTGAAAACAAGAGTACATTTGTTTTGGAATTAAGATGGCAGATTAGACTTAACGCTTATGTATTACCTGGGTTGAATGACGGCTGCTCTATTAGCAGTCTGTTAAAATTGAGAAACCAGTCTAGATAAGTTTTTTGTACTGACAGGGTAGGGTATTGTAATTTGTATTGTCTGAAGAAGTCTGCTTATGTAAGGAGACGTAAATCGCTTCACTTAATTAAACTTGGTGTTGTCCTGAGACTGGTGGATTATTTCTGAAATACCTTACTGCATTTGGATACAACAGTGGAGTTGTTTGCTTATTGTATAATGGTGGTTATGTTATGCAGCAATGGGAAATCACTGATAAAGAAATTAAGAAGGAGAGGTCAGAGTATGAACCCATGTGGTACACTTACAGTGACTGGTAAAGAGGAAGAATATCATTATTCCATTCAACCACTTGGTGTCTACCACTTGCATAGCTATGAAACCAAGAGAGACATAGCAATGTGAAAGGTGAAAAGCTGACATAAGAAAGTTTTGTAATAGTTTATGGTGAGTTGTAATAATGAATGCTTTTGACAGATCCAGAAATAGTGAGGGGATAAGGTAAATTATTTCCACTCTTAGTAATGGTGTCAGTGAAATGTAGCAAGGCTGTGGTAGTACTATGGTTAGAGTTGAAGCCATGCTTGGATGGGGTTAGATTATTAAATATAAGAAAGTCAGGTAGTTATGTGTGCACACATTTCCAAAAATTTGGATATGGGTAGTAGTATGGCTACAGGCCTGTAATTTGAATAGTTAGCAGATGGTCCACCCTTATGTAAGTGTATTATATAAACGTTCTTCCAGACTGACTGAACATGGCACTCTTGGACTGATCTATTGATTAGTATTGATAACAAGTAAGCTACAGCTTCAGCAACAATTTTTAGGTATTCTAACGGGAGGCTATAAGTGGCTAGGGTGGTGGTTTTTAGTTTTAATAGATACTTTACCACTGCAGTGTGGACTGGATTAAGGAAGAAATGGGCTGCATGAGAGTTCATCTGCTGAAGAATGGTTGTCTCTTACTGGGTTTATCTTTGATTAGTCAGGTTACAGTTTGGATAGAGGGGGAATTTAATTTATTTGCAGTGTCTAGTGGGGGGGAGGTTCTGCGAAGGGACTGGGCTGTGCAAATTTACCCCGAAATATTAGCTTATGGATCGATGACCAGAATTTGGGTTATTTTGACGAGTTTGTTGAAGGCTGAAGAAGTAATGTTTTTTTGTCAAACTTTATGCTAGTTTTGGTAAAGTTTCTAAGATGACAATAAGTTTGAGAGTTTTCCTGGCTCCTAAGTGCATGCCATGTTCTTCAAGCTTTGTCTCTGGGTTTCATAAACTGCCTAAGTTTTACGTGATAACCAAGAAGCTGGATTATTTTTTATCCCTTTTCTTCAAGGAGGAGCAAGTTAATTTATTATTCTGAAAAAAGTGTTGTTAAATTCAACTGTGGTTTCATCCAGAGCTAGTGTTCTTAATGAGTTTCGATGTAGAAATATATAGTTCTGTACTGAAGTTGAATGGGTCATGCACACAGTTAAACTGATATTGTTTAACTAAGCAAGTTAGGAGTCTAATCACAAAACCGGCCAGGCGGTTGCTCGGAGTGTCAGGAAGGGTGCCGGTGGAAGAGACATTAGTAGGATATAAGGTGAGTATTCAGCCCAGTTTAGAGGCCCTACCTGATGATTTATTGTACCTAGTTGTATTACTAAGACTTCAGTAATGCTTTGTAGGTTAATGTTAATGGTGGAGGATATGTTACTTCGGAATAGTCAATGTTTCAGTCACCAAGGATAATATTTTCATATAAGATGTTCACAGACACCCAGGATAATATGACTTGTGTAATGGAGACATTGTTTCCTGGTGGGGGTATATGGCAATGATGCACAGACTTTTCTTTAGCATGAATTTGAGAAATGAACTAAGTAGTTCACCATTGCTGAAGACAGGTATACTGCTCTGGTAGTGAGTCATTTAAAGGCTGTTTTGGTATACGACAGCTACACTGTCCTTTTTTTTCATTTCTGGTCAGCTGTAAGAATCTTATAACCTGGTGACAAAACGTCTGTATCAGGAATTGGTGTTTTAGCCAAGTTTCTGTAGCTACAAGGATATTGGGAGTATTGTGAACAAGGAATGCATGCAGGCCTACTACTTTGTTACTTATACGTCTGAGGTTTATATTTACTATTTTAGTCCTATATTGGTCAGATGACTTGTTTGCAGCCATTTGCCATGGATTGGAGGACTATGTATGTGGGGCTCTTTTCCAGTGGGGCCAAGACTGGGACGAATATCACCACAAAGATATAGTGTTGGAAAGGAGAATGTGAAGAAGTACGGCCATTTTGTTTTGATTTTCATTATAACTGGCAGTCAGTTTTGTGTGTGACTGCTTGAAGAGTTGTATGTGAAATATGCTGGTAAAGTTATGAGCTATGGACAAGTACTGTTGCCCGAGTATAAGCCTTGTAGGTTATTGTTATGATGACCAGTGTGGTGGCAGACCTCCCCTCCGATGGGGACTTTAACAGATCAATGGGTGGTAAAGAAGTTCCAGAAGATGGGGGGGGGGGGGCAGCTGTAGTGCACCTGTACATCTGGGTTGTGCACAAAAAAATCTGTAGAACTAAAAGCCTGTTAGTGTAACAGGGAAAATTCTTGGAGAAAATCCTCAGGAAAAGGTTTGCAGCACTTCTAGTGGACAAAAAAGCTCCAGAATGGCAAACAGCATGGATTCACAGTCAGAAGAAGCTGTCAGTCAAACTTGATAAAGTTTTGTGGCTGGGTTATGGGATAATCTGTCAGGGAAGTTCCAGCAGACATAGTCTACCTGGACTTCAGCAAGGCCTTTGGCTATATCCCTCAAAGGAGGCTGCTAGGACAAACAGATACAGGGTTTGGGGGTAGGATGAAGACTGAAGAACCAGACTGTTGCTGGGTCAAATAGTTGGGACACAGAGATTGTGGTGGGTGGGACAACGTCAGGAATTAGAAAAGTAATTAGTGGAATAGCACAGGTGTCCACTGTAGGTCCAGTACCCGTCAGTGGACTTTTCTCACACATATCTATGGGAATAGATATCAGGATTGACATTTTTGCTTTAGACACAAAGGAAAGATCCAGCAAGTGGAGGAAGGGGGGAAGATTCGAGAGAAGGATTTGAGAATGGTTAGCAAATAGGCACAATAGTGACAGTTAGTGTTAAGACAAGCAAACGTAAAGTACTACACTTGGGTCACATCAAACCTGGAGTGAAGTGGAAGAGCAGGTAAATGATCTTGGAAGTGTGGCTCACACCTGGAATGGACTAACAAGAGCAGAGTAAGAAGGCAGCATAGCAGCAAACAAAGATGGGGTGTAGACTCAGGGAGACAGACTTCAAAAACAAAGAGGTACTGCTTCCACTCTGTAGGGCCTTGCTCATGTCACAGTTTGAGAACTTCATGCATTTCTGGAGGCCATATAAGGAAAATTATAACAAGCTACTGGGAGGAACACAGAGTAGCTCTACTAAAAACATTACTGGGATGGAGAAGAAGAAATAAAATACAAATTGAAGGTAAAGAAGTTGAGTTCTTCTTACCTGAAAGTAGAAAAGACACAGGGAATATGAAACTGATGCACAAAATCATGTCAGAGAGATGTAAGGGGGTCATTCTGAACAGGAATGATGGAGGAGGAAGGAGGAGGCACAGACCACAGATCACAGGGACTAACTACTCTCTAGAGCTCCAAATGTACTTTTTATCCATTTTCATAGTGAGGGCTGTAGACCCATGCAATGGGCCACTAACATGGAAATCCAAAGAGGAACTCAAAAAGGTATGGGGCATACGGAAATACGTAAAGGAGGAGATGAATATGGAGTGGCTGTAGAATGCTGAGGCACTTAAAGAGCAGGACAGACAGACTTACTGTCTTCTTCTGTTACCAAAATACATAACTTAACATAAAATATGTACGTTTGTGTGTGTGTGTGTGTGTGTGTGTGTGTGTGTGTGTGTGTGTGTGTGTGTGTGTGTGTGTGTGTGTGTGTGTGTAAACAATATATTTATACAATTTAATGCAAGGTAACCTGCAGTCCAAAACTGGACTGGACCTTTACATTAGGGAGTCTGCAAGGAAGTATGACAACACAGGAAAAAAGATTGCCACTAAAAGGATCTGAAGTAGTGTAGCCCAATCCCATACAAATATTGCACTCCTACAAAGGAGGTAACAAAGTACAATCACCTTTGCTTGTTCATATACCTAATCAACAATACTTCTGGTCTAAGCTAAGGCATAAATACCATGATAAGATCCAAGTGGTCTTGAGAGGACTATAAACCTCTTGGATCATGAGAACATCTAGGTTAGTGTCCCAACCCTGCAGAAATGTGTTCAATGTCAAAGACTATTTTAAAATTGCACTGAATAAGTGGGAAAAAAAGAAGTTATGTACTCACCATAAAGTTCCATGTGTGTTGTACATTTCCTTCTTCCTCAACAAATGGATTCAGATCCGATCCGAGTTAGCCACTTCTTAAAGATTCTAGGATTCAAATCTTGAGTTCCTCCCTTACCCATAATGTCACTGACCACTACTCTACCTCAGATCAATTTTGCTGCAGTGATGCACATTATATTCATAAAATAAAATAACAATGACATGACAGGAAAGTGACAGCTGAAAGATCAGGAGCTCAAACAGGAACTATGGGTCCTAACAGTTCATTTAAATATTTCCCGAAGAGAAGGAAAGGGGAGGGGGGGGGGTTGTTGAGGAAGAATGAAAATGGACAACACAGATGGAACACTATGGTGAGTTCATAACATCTTCATCTGATGTTGTCATTTTCATTTGTTCCTCAAAAAATGGGACACAGTCCCAACTACAGTAACCTTGGGAGGCCCTCATGAAAGAATGCTCTGGAGCACAGCGGAACCAAAGGCAGCTCTATTTCTGGAAATAATATCCAATTTGTAATGCGCAATAAAGGTACAAGTATTAGACCAAGTGGCAGCAGCACAAACATCATCGATAGAGGTTTTAGCCTAAAAGGTTGCTGATGTAGACATTGATCAAGTAGAATGTGCTTTGGGTTGCTTTGGTACGGATATACCTCTCAAGGAATAAAATTAGAAAATACAATCTGTAATCCATTTAGCCAGTGCAGTTTTTGAAACTGGTCTTACCAATTTTTTAGCATTGAAGGAGACAAATAACTGGTGAGCTTTTCTGAATTCCTTAGTTCTGTGAAGGTAAATAAGTAATTGCCTATGTACATCAAGATGATGAAGGGTGTATTCACCTTACTGAGGAAGAAAACTGGTAAATTAATATCCTGGTTACTATTGATTTCAGAGGCAATTTTTGGCAAGAAAGAAGGATTTGTATATAAATTAATCCCGTCATTGTGAAAGACCAAATATGGTGGTTTGGAGAACAATGCTTGCAGTTCCGAAACTACTCATCTTGCAGAAGTTATATCTATCAGAAACTCAGTTTTCCAAGAAAGAAATTTTTAGATCCACTTTAGCTGATGGCTGAAAGGGGATGAGTACTAAGGTTTGTAAAACTGTAGTGAGATCCCAAGGTGGTGGAGGGTACTTAATAGGAGGTCTAAGTAACTGGGTACCTTTAAGAAAGGCTTTACATATTTTTGATGATGCTAAAGGGGAAGCATTATCACCAATGTGATACTTAAAGTCCAGTTAGCAATCATCTTTAATAGCAGAAAAACTCGCTCCACTCTGGAAAATAGAGGCAAGGAAATCTAAAACAGCTGGGAGTGGGGCGGTAAAGGGGTCTAATTCTCAATGATGAGCCAAAACAGAAAACCTTTTTCATTCACTTTTATAAACTTCTCATTGAAGGTTTATGAGAAGATACCAAGATTTTCAGACTGGGGAAGAAAGTCTGGAATGTCTAGCCATCATCACAATTTGAGATACCATGCGGTCAACTTGAGGCCTGCAATATCTGGGTGAATTTGTCCTGATGGGTGAGACAGGAGGTCTAGACTGGGATTCAGCATCCAAAGGAGACATACTAGATAAGACAAAAGGTTTGGAAACCATACCTGTCGAGGCCAGAAGGGAGCAATGAAGATCACTCTGCTCTTCAACCAAAGTGCTTTCTGAAGAAATTTGGGGATGAGAGATAGGGGAGGGTAAGAGCATCTCTCAGTGATTGTCCCTGAGGAGGGATAAGGGCAAAGAACCTGAAGAAAGTACAGTTTTGTACCTACCATAAATGTAGATGTCCGATAGGTATGCATCTGCAGTCCTTACATATGGGTTGTCCTGCCTCAGGCAGCCCTTCGGTCGGCCGGATTCCAAAGTCTGGGTCTGGCGTCGGCTGATGTTGCCCCTTCCCCGACATCAGAGCGCCTGGGGTATAAAAGTGTCAGCCGACCCCATCTTCCTCAGTTTTTCTTGCCCCAGATGCCAGGTGCCCTCTAAGGAAGGCTAAATTTGGTAGAAATACAAAATATTGCAAACATGCACAGTAATATAAAACAAATACACCATAATAGATAACCCCAGCTAGCTATAAGAGGGATAAGTACCCAAGAAGTACCACAGAGGGGAAGGAGGGAGGGTAAACCTGACTGCAGATGCATACCTATCGGACATCTACATTTATGGTAGGTACAAAACTGTACTATGTCCTTCAAGGATGCATCTGCAGTCCTTACATATGGGTAGAATACCATAGCCAAGCTGGGGTGGTAGGCTCTAAGAAAATGATGGTGTAGCTAAAATGCCCTGCAGGACTGCCGTAGCAAAGCCTGCTCTGGATCTGGAATATAAGGGTAAATTGTAGTGCTTGGAAAATGTATGCACGGAGCTCCATGTAGCAGCTTCTAAAATGTCCTTGGTAGCCACCCCTCTTAAGAATGCTGTGGAGGTGGCTGTAGCTCTGGTGGAATGAGGTCTGATGTTAGCTGGCACAGCTTTTCCATGATAAGAGTAGCAGAATCGAATGCAATTTCCTATCCATTTTGAAATTGTCTGTTCGGAAATTGCTTTTCCTTGAATGCCTGCAGCATATGCTACCAACAGCTGGTCAGTTTTTCTGAAAGTCTTAATTCTGTCCAAGTAGTAGCGTAACTGTCTGTGAATGTCCAGGGTATGCAGAAGTTTCTCTCCCTTGTTTTGTGGGTTTGGAAAGAAGGTAGGCAGGTGAATAGCTTGGTTCAATGAGACCCTGGATACCACCTTTGGCATGAATGAAGGATTGGTTCTCAAGGAGACTCTGTCCTGATGAAAAATAAGAAATTGTTGTACTCCCATGAGTGCCTGCAATTCAGATACTCTTCTTGCTGAGGTTATGGCCAGAAGGATGGCAGTCTTCCAAGACAGGAACTGTAACTCTGAAGATGCTGCTGGTTCAAAGGGAGGTAAAGTCAACTTTTCCAACATGAAGTTAAGGTCCCATGTAGGCACTGGTGGTTTTCTTGGAGGATTGATGTTTTTAATTCCTCTTAGAAACTTCCTTAGGATAGGATGAGAGAAGACAGGTGGATCAGTATTGTATTCTGCTGAAATTGCTGAAGCATGAATTTTTATGGAAGAGTAAGAAAGGCCATTATGGAGCATGTCTGCCAAGTATTCCAGGATATGTGCCATGCTCATCACTGTGGCATCTAGGCCCTTTGGGTGCTCCAAGTGTGGAATCTTTTCCATTTTGCTGAATATGTCTCTCGTGGAAGGTCTGCGAGCTTCCATGATGATATCCTTCACTCTCTTGGATAGCTTTTCCTGGTGAGGAGTCAAGGTATTCTCCAGGCTGTCAGCTGCAGGGTTTTCAGGCTGGAGTGCAGAGTTTTGTAATTGTGCTGTGTTAGAAGGAGTGTCCATAGTGGTAGAGGCCACGGTTTAGGTGTGCGACAGGCTCCGTAACAGTGGGTACCAGTGCTGCCTTGGCCAGTCCGGGGCTATTAGAATCACTTTTGGCTGCTCTGTCTTGATTTTCAGTAAGACCTTGGTCATTAGTGGGAGTGGTGGAAATGCATACACTGTTAGAGTATTCCAACTGAAAGAGAGGGCGTCCACTTTCCATGCTTGTGGGTGGTATGTCCTTGTGCAGAATTTCTTCAGCTGATGATTGTGGTGGGAGGCAAAAAGATTTATGTCCGGCCTCCCCCATGATTGTGTTATCTGAAGGAAGATGTCTGGGAGCAGCATCCATTTGTGTGGGTCCATGGTATTTCTGCTTAGGCTGTCCGCCAGTATATTGTCTTTTCCTGGCACAAACTGGGATTGCAGCTCTATATTGAGTTTTAGGGAAAGTTCCCAAAGATTCATTGCTAGTCTGCAAAGAGGGTAGGAATGGGTACCTCCTTGCTTGTTTATGTACCACATAACTGTGGTATTGTCTGTCCTTATTAGCAGGTGGCCTTGATGTAGAAAGAGCTTGAAGGCCTCGATTGCATGAATCACTGCCAGCATTTCCTTTTGGTTTATGTGCATGCGCAATTCTCTCTGAGACCATAGACCTTGGATGCATCTGTCCTCCATATGTGCTCCCCATCCATGGTCTGAAGCGTCCGAGGTAATGGTTTGGCTGGTTACTGGTTTGCTGAAAGGCAGGCCCCTGTTTGACTGGCTTGCTTGGGCCCACCACAGGAATTCCTTTTGAAGGCATGGAATGAGTGGTATCAAAGCTTCTAGGCTGTGATTGTGCTGAGACCATAAACTCCTTAGGTACCATTGTAGTTTTCTCATATGCAGCCTTGCTTGTGGAATCACGATGCCATGTAACCCAGGGCCTGCAGGATTTTCCTTGCAGTCATCTGAGTTTGTTTTGTTAGATTTTTGAAGTAATCCGGTAGTTGTCTTTGTTTTTCTTCTGTGAGAAAAGCCATTTGGGTGGTTGTATCTAGTTCCGCACCCAGAAAAGTTATTCTTTGGGATGGCACAAGTCTTGACTTGTGAATGTTGACTGTGTATCCCAAGGCCTGCAGTAGGCAGATGGCATAATTCAAATGTTTTTCCAAAGTTTGTTGGCTGTCCGCTTGTATAAGGCAGTCATCCAGATACGGGTATATTTGAATCCCTGAAGTCTGCAGTGTGCAATTACTGATGCCAGGCATTTCGTGAATACTCTGGGTGCAGTAGATAAGCCAAAGGGCAATGCTGAGAATTGATAATGCTCTGAACCTGCAAGAAATCTGAGGTGTCTTCTGCAACTTTGTCTGATAGGGACATGCAGGTATGCCTCCTTGAGGTCTAGAGTTACCAGCCAAGACCCCTTGCCCAGCATGGGAAGGAGTTGCTGTAGGGTCAGCATTTTGAATTTTGGCACAATGAGATAAGTATTCAGTGCGGACAAATCGAGAATAGGCCTCCATTGTTTTTCTTTTCTTGGGACAAGGAATAGTCTGGAATAAAATCCTTGGCCTTGTTCTGCGAGAGGAATCTTTTCTATATCTTTCATTTGCAATAGGTTGGCAATTTGTTTTAAAGCCTCTGCCCTCTGATTTGGTGTCAGGTTTGGCATTCCCTTTCTTTCTGGTAATGTATGGAAATGGAACCTGTATCCTTTGTCTATTATTTGCAGTGTCCATTTGTCCCTTGTAATACTGTGCCAATTTTTTGAGAATAAAGACAACTTTCCGCCCAAAGGTGCTTCTAATTGAGCCCTGGTCGGCGGGGTCAAGGTGAAGTAATTGAGTCTGTCCTTATGCAGCAGTTGTTGGACCTGCACTACCTCTCTGGTTAGGAGGCTGCCATTGACGTCCTCTGTAGGAGCCTCTAGCTTGCCCTCTACCTCTGGCATGCCTGTTCTTGCCTCTTTGAAATCTCTCTTCTGGAAAGGACCAATTCTTAGAATGCCAATTTCTGCTGAATCTTGGTGGTTGTACCTGGAGGAAATCTTTGACTGTTTGTACAGATTTTGCCTTTTCCTCAAATTTCTTTAAGACCTCTTGAGCAGTGGAGCCAAATAACTTTTGCTTTTCCAGTGGAGCATCCAGAAGCTTAGCCTTAACATGATCTGGCAGAGATTGTTCCTTCAGCCAGGCATGTCTACGTATGACTGCACCTGTCATTGCTGACCTACATGAAGCTTCCAATGCATCATAACCACACTGCAAGAAATGGTTGCTAACCTGTTGTGAATTATGTACCAGATCCTGAAGTGACTTACGATCTAGGGTTCAGGCGAAGACAGTTTTTTCTGCAATTCATCTAACAAATACTCTTGGTACTGTATCATATGAAATTGAAAATTTAAAGCCCTCATAGACAGAGTGGAAGAAGTGTACACTTTTTTACCCCATCTCTCTAAAGCCCTGGACTCCCTTTCAGAGGGGAGTGGATTTTTAGAAGTGGCAGCTGCCACCCCTTTAGGACCCTGGGAAATAGTTTCTGGGTCAGCAGAGTGGGCCTTGTAAAGGAAATGATGTGAGTCCGGGACCCTGTAGTACCTATCGGGTTTAACAGGAGCCGGAGGAACGGTGTCAGGGGTAGTGCTAGACTCAGAATACACATCATCAATGACACTTAAAACAGGAGGAATAGCCAAAGGTCTATGCTGAGGTAAATGAAGAAAGGTCCTTTATCTCTTCCTGGAATCGGAGAATTCCTGGCCCTGCCATTGGAAATGGTCTCTCATGGAGTGAAAGGTCTCCCCAAAGGACAGCTCTTCAGGAGGGGAGGCAGAGGGAATAGATTCCTCTGCATCAGAATCCTCATAGGCCGTGAAGGCCTCCTCCTGGTAGTCTGATAGAGCAGAGCCATCAGAGGCCTCATCAGAGGACTGAGGTTCAGCAGACTCAACCCTGGGCCTTTTGTCTAGTGGGGGTTGAGAGCCCCTGTCCGGATGAGGCTGACAGTCCCTAATTAAGGAAATAAGGTCCTCAGCCAAACTTAGTATCTGAGAACCTGTAGTGGATCCCTGAGAAATAGACTTGGGAGGCAGAGTTTTTTGTTGCTTAGCAGCTTTAGCCCTAGTGAAAGCTTTTATGGACATGGATGCAGGGGCCTGGCTGCCCACGTGCTGGAGTAGTTTTGTCTAGGGGAATGGTGTCGGTAGGTTCCTGAACACCGATTTCCGAGGGTAATTCTATAACCGACTCAGAAAAGGCCACCGGGACCGAGGCTGTCGGTTGAGCGGTTTCTACGGACGGAAGTACCAAGGACTCGGTTTCAGCCGAGACCGAGACACTCGCGGCAGGCCTAAGAGCGGTTTCAGCCGAAACCACGGTCCATGTGTGTCGGTCCTTGTCCTTCTGTTTCTTGGTTAAATGAGAAGTCAGAGTCTCCGACGGCATTTTATAAGAGAAACTAGCCCCAGGAAATTCCTCTGCAAACTCTGACCGACGCCTAAGAGTGCGTCGATTAAAGGAGGCACAGGCAGTACAGGCCGAGACGTCGTGGTCTGGGCCTAGGCAGGGGAGGCAGTAGGAATGGAAATCCTTATGAGGTATTTATTTCCCACAAGTCAAGCAATTATTAACTTTAAGCGTTTGATCTGACATCGGCTGAGGCAAGAAAGAGTCCCCAACGGGGTACTTAGCTTTTTGAAGTCTTCGGTAGCTGAAGTTACAGGAGCTGGCCGACCGGCACTTGCAAACTGCTTCTGCTTCGGGCACCACGCGGCAAGAAAGACTGAGGAAGATGGTGTCGGCTGACACTTTTATACCCCAGGCACTCTGATGTCGGGGAAGGGGCGACATCAGCCGACGCCAGACCCAGACTTTGGAATCCGGCCGACCAAAGGGCTGCCTGAGGCAGGACAACCCATATGTAAGGACTGCAGATGCATCCTTGAAGGACATCCTGCTGAATTTGTTGTTGAAGGGGGATCCAAATAGGTTGCAGCAAGGTTGATCCGTTTGTCCAGTAGAATGTTAGATTTACCAGGTGTGTGCATCACTACTAGAAAGCAGTTGGAAGAAATTGCCCATTGCCACACTCTCAGTGCTTCTTGACAAAGGGAGTAGGATCTGGTTACCCACTGTTTGTTGATGTACCAGACTACTAACATGTTGTCGGTTTGTATTGCAGTAGTCCCTAGAGGGAGAAAGCTCTGAAAGGCCTGCAATGCTCGAAGCACCGCTCTCATCTCTAGGACATATATATGGAGATTGGTCTCTTGTATTGACCACATGCATTGAAGAGCCCGTCCTGAGTAATGCCCCCCACCCCAACTGGGAGGCATCCATGGTCAATGTGGCACTGGGGGGAGAGGAAGAATAAATGGATGACCTTGACTGAACTTCTCTGAGTGGACCCACCAAAGAAGAGAATTTCTGCATACTACAGACAATCTTATCGGATGATTCAAGGGATAGCAATGAAAGGACCATTGCACTGCTAGAGTCCAATGGAAAATTCTCATGTGTAAGAGGGCAGTGGGAGTCAAAGTTATAGTAGCAGCCATCGACCATAATGCTTTGAAGACCAGTCTTGACGGGGGCACAGGAATGGAAAGAAGTTGAATGATATTAGTCTTTCATGTAAGAATTCTGTTCAGAGGCAGAAAGGCTAAACAATTGACTGTGTTTAAGCAAGCCCCTATAAAGTCTATGACTTGAACTGTCTGAAGGTGTGATTTTTGCATGTTGATGGTGATTTCCAGTGAGAGCGTTGGATGAAGCAAATAATCTCTGGCTTTAACTATTGGATACCTGGCTGGTGTGGTAAGGAAACAGTCGTCCAAAATAGAGAAAGACTCTCAATCCAAGCTGTCCCTGGTGAGCTGCTACCACTACCATGCATTTGGTAAACACCGCAGGGGCTGTAGTTAGACCAAAGGACAGGGCTCTGAACTGGTAATGACCTTCTCCCACACAGAAGCACAGATAACTTCAAGAGAACCTGTTCATTTGATGTGATAGCACTCATCTTGAAGATCATCCAGTCATCATTCTGAAGAAGGGGCAGAATGGACTGAACTGTGACCATCCGGAATTTGGAATTTTTTACAAACTGGCTTAGATCCAAAACTGGTCAGAGGTCCCCTGTTTTTTGGCACTAAAAAGAATCCTGAGTAAATTCCAGATCCTGTTTGGTCTGGTGGGACCTACCGGATGACTCTTTTGTCTACCAACTTTATAGTTTTTTCAGTTTCTAGCATCCTTTGATTGGGTGGAACACTGGGGAGATATTTCCTTGTTTTTATTGGAATTTGTAAAAAGGGAATGAAATATCCTCTGGATATGATCCTTTGCACCCAAAGGTCATTTGTGATGGCTAACCAGGCATCTTGGTGCAAGGATAAGTGCCTCCTGTCTCCAGAGATGGACAGTTGGGCACCTTTTCAGGAACTCTAGAAGGATCTGTCTGAGAACGAATCTCGAAATCCTTGGTTCTGCAGACCCCCCTCTGCCATGTTGGTGATGTCTACCATAGTAATTATTTCTCCCTCTGTGGAAAATTCCCAGTGTGAATCCTGGAAAGGACCTTGGGTCTTCTTGAAAGTACAGTTGTGTACACTTAGCATAAATGTAGATGTTCAAGTGCATTCACTGTTGCAGTCATCACATTTGGATTATCCCTGCCAGGGTAGCCCTCAGTCAGCCCGAATACCAGGGGCTTAGGATTTCTATTGTCAGTTGCTGTCACTCCAGGACTGATGTCAGGTCGTCAGTGGTATAAAAACAGGCAGCCGATGCCATTACATCAGTTTTTCTTTCTCTGTCAGGAGCCCCCAATAAGGAGCTAGGTTATGGTGGAAGAACACCAACAGCAGAAGTAAATACCAAAATTTCCTTGTAAGGAGAGAGAGAGAGAGACAAGGGGGATGGAGGGAGGGAAACTAGGACTGCAACAGTGAATATACTCGAACATCTACATTTATGGTAAGTGTACACAGCTGTACTATGTTCTTCGTGTTTCACTGTTGCAGTCATCACATTTGGGTTGATTCCCAAAGCTGAAGAAAAGGGTGGAGGCAGTCAAGAAGACTGGGGGCTGGCTAGGATGCCATGCAAGACTGCAGTGGCAAAGCTTGCCCTGGATTTGGAGAAGATAGGCAGGTGGTAATGCTTGGTGAAGGTATGCACAGAAGTCCATGTTGCAGCCTCCAGGATGTCCCTGGTGGGGAACCCCTCTGAGGAAAGCTGCAGAGGTGGAGGCTGCTCTGGTGGAATGTGTCCTGACCACCTTCTGGGCAGGTTTTCTGTGCTGTTTGTAGCAGAAATGGATGCAATGTGCTATCCATTTGGAAATTGTTTGGATATGGCCTTGCCCTCTGCTCCTGCAGTTTTTTCTAAAAGATTTAGTCCTGTCTAGTAGAATCTGAGCTGTCTGTGCACATCTAGAGAGTACAGAATCTCCCCCCCCCCTTGTTTTGTGGGTTAGGGGAAAAAGGTGGGCAAATGAATGGATTGGTTGAGAGCCACATTGGACACCACTTTTGGCATGAAGGATGGGTTAGTCCTGAGGGAGACCCTGTCAGCATGGCAAATGACGAACGGCTCTACAGCCACAAGTGCTTGTAGCTCTGATACTCTTCTAGCTGAAGTGATGGCCAGAAGCAAGACTGTCTTCCAAGGGAGAAATTTAAGCTCTTCTGGGTGGCTTCAAGTTTTAGCCCTTCTTAGGAACTGTTTAATGACATGGTGCGAGAAAAGAGGTGGCTCTGTGCTAAACTGAGCACAGATGGCAGAGGCATGAATTTTTATACAAGAGAAGGATAGACCCTTGTTTTAGTAGGTCTGCCAGGTAATCCAGGATGAGAGGTAGGGTGGGCTGTGCCATTCTGGCTCCCTTAGCCTGGATCTGGTGCAAAACCGTTTCCACTTGTCAGCATAAGACTTTCCAGTGCTGGGGCATCTGGCCTCACGTATAACATCTGGAACTTGTTTGCTTAGACTGGCAGCTTGAGGAGAGGTCAGGGAATAAACCAGGCTGCCAGATTGAGGGTCTGCAATCGGGGATGCGTGAATTCTCCATTCCTCTGGGTCAGGAATGTTGGGATATGAGGTAGGTGCCATGGTGGCAGGAGTGACAGGCTGCGTAGCAGGGAGTACCAATGCTGTTGTGGCCAGTCTGGGGGCAATCAGGATTGTCCTTGGTTTTTCCGCCCTTATTTTGAGCAGTACCCTTGAAATGATTGGTAGAGGGGGAAATGCATAGACCGAGAGGTTTACCCACTGGAAGGATAGAGCATCCACTTTCCAGGCCTTGCTGTGAGGTTCCAGGGTGCAGAATTGTGCTAACAGGTGTAGTTGCATGGCTGCAGCCGTGTGCCAAAGGGTCATGTCAAGCCTGCAAAGAGGATAACAGTCCCTCCCTGCTTGTTGATGTACCACATCACCATGGTGTTGTCTGTTTTGATCAGCAGAGGCCCCGGGGAGAGTAGGGGTCTGAAAGCTGTCAGGGCATGCTGAACAGCTAACATCTCTTTTTGGTTGATGTGCAGATGTACTTGATTTGGGCTCCAATGGCCCTGAATGCACCTGCCGTCCAGGTGTGCACCCCAGGCATAGTCTGATGCATCTGTGGTGAGGGTCTGGGTGGCGTGGGGTAGTGAGAAGGGAAGTCCCTTATTGTGGTAGCATGCTGCTGCCCACCAAAGAAAAACTTTCCTTAGACAATGTACCATTGGTATAAGAGTTTCCAGGTCTTGAGAGTGCTGACATCAAAGTCTTTTTAGGTACCACTGTAGTTTCCTCATATGCAGTCTGGCATATGGAATGAGTAGAATGCAAGAAGCCATGAACCCTAGAGCTTGCAGAATTTTCCTTGTGGTTAATTGGGTCCTGGTGGCTAGTTGAGAGAAGCAGGCTGTCAGGTAGGTTTGTTTTTCTGGGATGCTGTGTCCAGGCATGCTCCCAGGAATACAATTTTTTGTGTGGGTACTAGTTTTGATTGCTTTTCGTTGACAATATATCCCAGGGAGGTCAGTAGGTGCTTTTGCAGCTTTTCCTGACTGTCTGCCTGAATCAGGCAGTCGTCTAAGTATGGGTAAATTTGAATATTTCTTTGCCTGCAAAAAGCAATGGCAGGAGCCAGACATTTTGTGAAAACTCTGGAAGCAGTGGATAAGCCAAACTGTAGCTTAGAGAACTGAAAGTGCAGTGATCCTGCACTGAAACCTAGGTATTTCCTGCATGAGTCCCTGATTGGGATGTGTAGGTAGGCCTCTTTTAGGTCTAGGGCGGCTAACCAAGCATCCTTGGAAAGCATAGGAGAAAGTTGCTGGAGGGTGAGCATTTTGAATTTTGGTATTACCAGAAAGGTGTTTGGAATGGATAGGTCGAGGATGGGGTGCCATGTGCCCTCTTTTCTGGGTACCAGGAAGAGTCTGGAGTAGAAACCTTGGCCTGTCTGTTCTGCAGGAACATGCTCTATTGCCCTCAGAGAGAGGAGGGAAAGGACTTGCTTTTTGGCCTCTGCCCACTAGTTTGGGGAAAGATCTGGGAACCCTTTTGGGGTTGGCAGAGTGTGAAAATAAAATTTTTATCTCTGGGACACTATGTTGAGGACCCAGTGGTCACTGGTAATGGTGGCCCAGTTGCTTGCATGGAAGGGGAGTTTTCCTACTAGGGGCACGTGCAAGTGGGAAGAGGGAGGGGGTGGAAGTGTAAGGTCATTGTCAGCTCTTACCATAAGGGGGTGGTTTTGCACTCCCTGGTTTTGAAGAGGAGGAACTCCATTGCACAGATCTCTGCATTCCCTGGGGCTGTTGTCTGGGGGGGGGGGGCTGAGCTGACTTAGGGAGGACAGGAAAGGACCAGTGCTTGGAGGAGCAATGCCTACTGGAGGGATAGGTTCCTGATCCAAAGACTCCCCATACTCTGGAATAGGCTGCCCATACATGTCAAGCAGAGCGCCTCCTTGGGCCTCTTCAAAAGGAACCTTGATGATTGTATGAGAGATAGGAAATTCACCCAAGGGATCATGTTAGTCGTCCTACTAGACAGGGGGCCAGGGAAGTAAATATTGTGGGAAGAAATATCCAGGGAATTGTTATAGCTAGGCTTGTATAGGGCCTAGGACCGATAGCTAGTACCAACCTATGAACCTTGGTGGTTGGACCTTTAAGAAGTCTGTCTGCATAGATTTAGCTTTTTCTTCCATTTTTTTTAGGACCTCTTCTGCCTTGGTGCCAAATAAGTTGTCTTTGTGCAAGGCTGCGTCCAATAATTTGGATTTGACATGGTCTGGCAAAGTCTGTTCCTTAAGTCAAGCACGTCTTCTAAGTACAGAACCAGTGACTTCTGCCCAGCAAGATGCTTCTAGGGAGTCAAAACCACACTGTAAGGTGTGCTTAGTTACTTGACTTGCATAATGCATTAACTCTTGTAACTCTATTTTCTGCACAAGCAGGGAAAGAAGATCTTTTTTGTTTGAGGAGTTCCATGGTATGTTGCTGATATTTCAGCATATGGAACTGACAATTTAATGCTCTAATAGCAAGAGCAGCAGAGGCGTATACTTTTTTACCCAATCTGTCTAATGCTCAGGCATCCCTATCTGAGGGGGTGGGATTCTTAGCTGAAGTTGCTTTGATTCCTTTAGGTCCTTGAGAGATGACCCTGGAGTCAGCAGCAGGATTTTTGAAAAGAAATTTGTGAGAGTCAGGGACTCTATAGTACCTGTCAGGTTTCCTGGGAGCAGGAGGGAGGGTGTCAGGGGTCAGATTGGATTCCATAAAAACATCATTCACAACATCCATGACAGGAGGAATGGTCAGAGGTCTGTGCTGTGGAAGCTCTAAGAATTCCCTGAGTCTCTTTTTTGACTGAGGATAGTCCTGACATTCCCATTGGAAATGCTCCCTTAAAGTATGTAGGATTTCCCCAAAGGAAAAGTCCTCGGATGGAGAGGCTAAAGGGATGGATTCCTCTGCATCAGAATCCTCATAAGCAGAGAGAGAGAGGTTGCATACCTTCATATTTAGATGCATCAGAGTCATCGGACTCCTGTTCAGATAAAACTACTGGGGACACGTCTCTTTTTCTTTTGGAAGGAGGAGCCTGGCTTCTCCTGATAAGCATTATAAGGTCTTCTGCCATTTTAAGTATTTGAGACTGAGGCAAGGAAGCAAGGGCCTAAGCTTGGGTCATCGTTTTTTTGGGTGTGGTTCGTACCCTGGGCCTTAGAAACTCGGTAGTTTTTGAAAGAACTGTAGATGTGAAAGACGCCTGTCTGTGTCGAGTATCAGTAGTGCGAAGTACTTCCTCGGAAGCTGGTGCCTGCTCAGTGGCTCCGGACCCATTCACGGTAGAGACATCTGCATGATCCTTAGCTGAAGAAGAGTCTTGCGGCATACCGGACTCTGAAAGGGTCTCGGTAGCAGCCTGCGAATCCACAGAAGTGGGCCATCAGGGGCTGCAAAAGCACCTTACTGAGGACTGGAGAACTGACAACTAGCTTAAAGGAAGAGTTGTCGGCAGTTTTGGACCTCTGCGGTCTGTTTCTGTCTTTATCTTTATGTTTTTTTGGGAGGACTGGTTGTCGGATGGCTTACCTAAGCCATATCGGAAGTCGAGGACTGAGAGAGAAAATATCTACCTACAATAAGGTCCCGATGATGTATAGTTCTGGCGTTCAACAAAGCACAAAAGTGACAGCAGGGGACTTTGTGGTCTGGACCTAAACAAGTGACGCAGTAAGAATGAAAGTCTCTGCGTGGTTATTTGCTTTCCACAGGTGGGACAATTGTTAACTTTTTCTGACATCGGTTAGAGCAAGAAAAAAGGATCCTCAATGGGGTATTTAGCTTTAGAAGACTTCAGCTTCAATTCGGAAAAGAAAAACTCAGGTAGCGGCCAACCGGCACTCATGCGAACTGCTTCTGCTTCAGGCTTCTCGGCAAGAAAGACTGATGTAATGGCGTCGGCTGCCTGTTTTTATACCACTGACGACCTGACGTTAGTGCCGGAGTGACAGCAGCCAATGCAGAAATACTAAGCCTCTGGCATTCAGGCCGTCTGAAGGCTACCCTGGCAGGGATAACCCAAATGTGATGACTCCAACAGTGAAACACACAGAACATCCACATTTTCTTACCACACATTGGTTCCTGGAAAAAGGTCTCTGTGGGGCAGAAAAGCGAATTCCAAAGGCACACAAGTTCTTTACATCCTTTTCACTATGGGAGACCATCTCTTCCACTGCTGGCCCAAACAAGGATGATCCATCAAAGGGAGCACTGATCAATGATGCCTTGAAGGATTCTGCAAAAATGCACAACTGCATCCAGGCATGTCTCCTTATGGCTATGTCTGAACCAGCTGTCCTTGAGGTACCTTCTGTGGCATGCGAGATCAATCTCATGGATGTGCTTGTAATAGATTGCAGGGTGGCACTCAAGAGGAAAAGGATTTCTATTCCTCTGTAGACACGGACCCTACGCAGAATTAGGGAGTTCCTTTATTAAGTCCCTCTGTAATCTGATGAAATGTGCCAGGTAGTTCAGCAATCACAGGGCAAAAGTCACTGATGCATAAACCTGCTTTCCATACCTGTCCAAAGCCCTAGACTTTCTGTTAGGGGGATGGACAGTGGAGCTCCATTTTGCAACCTCCTTTCTGGTGGCTGCTGTAACAACAGTGGCAGCTACAGGAATTCCTTTTGTCCAGTATTATTTATCTGCCAGGGCAATTAATATTTTATCACAGGATTTTGGAATAGGTTCTGATGAATTTCCTTATCCTATCCTCCGCTTTGGAAAGACTACAGAAAGATCTAACTGAAGAGGAAGTGGAGGTTGGCCTAGAGGACTTTTTAGGACTTTCTTTCAATAAAGAAGACCTCACTCTTGGAGATACTGGTTCCACTGAGAACCTGGGACCACAAAGTCAAAGAGACGGAGCCACAGACTGCTTCAGATCCAAAGGTTCTGGATCCAAAATTTTAGGAATCTTTTAGGAGGTTCTAAGGTAGATGCATGTGTATGAGTCTGGGCATTAGAGTGCTTATGGTGTTCCCTGGGCTCCTTTGATTTCTCAGAGGGGGTTTGAGCCCCTGAAGAAGTACCTCAAGAGGAAGCCGAATTAGGAAGGGGACCTTTCAAAATACGATTGTTCCTCCTATCACTGACTGCTCTATCATTGAAGGCTTCACAAATAGTATAAGAAGCATCCAGATGTGCTGGGCCTAAACAGTAAATGCACTCCCTATGGGCATCAAAATTAGGGATCTTATGCCCACAGAAAGTGCACTTCTTAAATCCAGCAGGCTTATCAGCCATACCAGGAAAAAAGGGTCTACCAAAAAACTCACGTAAAACTGAGCAACAAAAATAATTCAACTACCAAAAGATGAAGTAAGAAAGGACCTTTGTTTTTTTTTTTTTTTTTAACAAGGAAGAAAGGGAAAACTACCAACAATGGTAGTTATAGAAATATACCTATAGGTATAAAAGGGAAGGGACAGAGAGACCAGACTACCAACGATGGAATAAAGAAAATTGCCGAAAAATTTAGTAGTGTAAATTAGGGCAAGGAGGAATTAGATATAGAAAAGTAGAAAAGGATATATAAAGATATATAAAATATAATGACCAATAAATAACACTCAGACACCCCAAAGAAGCTTGAGAATTCACAATCCTGACCGTCTTGATGTGAGGCAAACGAGACCTGGGGTATAGTACTGGTCAGGAGCATTACATGTAAGGAATAAGCTCAAGATTCAAATCCTAGACTCTTTAGAAAGAGTCGGACCCGAGGATCGGATACGAACCCATTTGGTAATGAACGAATGAAAATAACATCATATCTAAAATTACCCTGCTAAAATAATCATGCCACCTTAAGGAATAGTTGCAAAGGTCTAATACTTTGATGGAAACGTGAGACAGGGTAATGGGATTATAGTTACTAACATCTTCATGCGAAGGAAGGCAATCAGTCCACAGAGGATGAAACATTGCCCTTTACTACACCTGGTAACATGAGGAAAAGTACAGTTTTGTACCTACCGTAAATGTAGATGTTCAAGTGCTAATACAGCTGCAGTCATAACAGATGGGTTTTCCTGCCGTCAGGCGGGTCCTCGGTCGGCCGAATTCCAAAGTCTAGGTCCGGCGTCGGTTGTTGTCACTTCCTCCCTGACGTCAGTGCGACAGAGGTATAAAAGATCCAGCCGACGCCATTTTCTTCAGTTTTTCTTGCCCCAGATGTCAGGTGCCCCCAGAAGGAAGGCAATACATAAAATTATGTAATAATGCAATGCAATATAATCAAAAAACAGCAGTTACAAGCAAATACACCATAAAAGAATACCCCTAGAGGGGAAAGAGGGAGGGAAACCTGGACTGCAGCTGTATTAGCACTCGAACATCTACATTTATGGTAGGTACAAAACTGTACTATGTTCATCGTGCATACAGCTGCAGTCATAACAGATGGGTAGAATCCCAAAGCTAAAAAAGGGGTAGTAGGCACTAGGTGGAACTAGGAGGAGCCAGGATGCCCTGCAAGACTGCAGTGGCAAAGCCTGCTCTAGATTTGGAGTATAATGGTAGGTGATAGTGCTTGGAGAAGGTATGTACAGAACTCCAAGTGGCTGCTTCCAAAATATCTTTGGTAGGAACCCCCCTGAGGAAAGCTGCAGAGGTAGCTGTGGCCCTTGTGGAGTGAGATCTGATGCCTGCAGGTACAGATTTACCATGAAAAGAGTAACAAAAGCGTATGCAGTGAGCTATCCACTTTGAGATTGTCTGTTTGGAAATAGGCTTCCTTTGAGCTCCTGCAGCATAGGACACAAAGAGTTGCTCTGATTTTCTGAAAGGCTTTGTTCTGTCCAAATAATAACGCAGCTGTCTGTGAATGTCCAAGGAATGTAGTAGTCTTTCCCCTTTGTTTTGAGGATTAGGGTAGAAGGTAGGTAAGTGGATAGCCTGATTCAAGGCTACCCTGGATACTACCTTTGGCATAAAGGACGGATTGGTTCGTAAGGTAACTCTGTCCTGATGGAAAATGATGAAAGGCTGCACAGCCATGAGGGCTTGTAGTTCTGAAACCATGTGAGCTGAAGTGATTGGCAGGAAGAAGGCTGTTTTCCAAGACAAGTATTGCAGTTCTGTTGAAGCAGCTGGCTCAAAAGGAGGCAAGGTCAGTTTTTCTAGTATGAAATTGAGGTCCCAAGCAGGTACTGGTTGTTTCCTTGGCGGTTTTATATTCTTGGCCCCTCTGAGGAACTGTCTTAAGAGGGGGGTGAGAGAATAAAGGAGGATCAGTGTTGTATTCTGCAGAAATGGCTGAGGCATGGATTTTGATGGAGGAGAATGAAAGTCCATTGCTTAGCATCTCAGCTAGGTACTGTAATATTTGGGGTAAATTCAGTATTCCAGGATTCTGACCCTTTTTCTCATTCCAGGCACAAAACCGTTTCCATTTTGCAGAGTAGACTTTTCTTGTAGAAGGTCTTCTGGCCTCCAAAATGACATCCTGCACCTCCTTGGAGAGTAGGGCCTGTTGTGAATTTAAGGAATCTTCCATGCGGCTGGATTGAGTGTTTTCAGCTGACTGTGTAGAGTTTTAAAGTTGTGCTGAGTCAGTAGAAGAGACATTAGAGGTAGGATCCATGGTGGGGAATGCGTCAGGTTTTTCAGGAGTGGGTACCAGTGTTGTCTTGGCCAGTCTGGAGCAATGAGAATCATCTTTGGCCTGTCTGCTGTGGTTTTTAATAGAACTTTGGGCAGCAGAGGGAGAGGTGGAAAGGCATAAACTGTCATTGTTGCCCAACTGAAGGAGAGTGCGTCCACCTTCCAGGCCTGTGGATGAAAGGTCCTTGAGCAGAATTTTGCCAATTGGTGATTTCTGTGGGAGGCAAAGAGATCTATGTCTGGCCTTCCCCATGCTTGAGTTATCTTTGTGAAAACTTGAGGATGCAACTTCCATTCGTGTGGATCTGTCATATTTCTGCTTAGGTTGTCTGCCAGTGTGTTTTCCTTGCCTGGCAGGTACTGTGCTTGAAGCTCGATTTGTAATTCTAAAGCCATGTTCCAAAGAGACATGGCTTGCCTGCATAGGGGGTATGAATGGGTACCTCCCTGTTTGTTTATGTACCACATTACTGTGGTGTTGTCCGTCCTTATCAATAGCTGGCCTGGATGCAGTAGGTCTTTGAAAGCTATAATAGCATTTATTACTGCTAGCATTTCCTTCTGATTGATGTGCAGGTGCTTTTCTTTTTGGGACCATTTGCCCTGAATGCACCGATCTATCATGTGTGCCCCCCAGGCGTAGTCCGAGGCGTCTGTTGTGATGATTTGATTTCCTTGAGGCTTGCAGAATGGGAGACCTGAGTTTCTTTGGCATGCTTGAGCCCACCACAGAAATTCCTTTTGAGGACATGGAATTAGTGGTATTATTGTTTCCAAACTGTGGCTGTGTTGAGACCATAGGTTTTTTAGGTACCACTGAAGTTTCCTCATATGCAGCTTTGCACATGGGATTAGTAGGATGCAAGATGCCACGAATCCCACAGCCTGCAGGATTTTCCTTGCAGTCAGCCTGGTGAAAGTTGCCAGTTTTCTGAAGTATTGAGTTAGTTGCCCCTGTTTCTCTGGTGTGAGGTAGGCCATCTGGGTGTTTGTATCCAAGCTGGCACCCAGGAAAATTATTGTTTGAGAGGGTATTAGCCTTGATTTCTTTTTGTTGACTGTGTATCCCAGAGAATTCAACAACATTATTACAAACGCCAGATGTTTCATAAGTATGTGCTTGCTGTCCGCTTGGATCAGGCAGTCATCCAGATATGGGTATATTTGTATCCCTTGAAGTCTGCAGTAGGTGATTATTGATGCCAGGCATTTCGTGAACACTCTGGGCACAGTAGATAAGCCAAAGGGCAATGCAGAGAATTGATAATGGGTTGAACCTGCAAGAAATCTGAGGTATCTTCAGCAATCTTGTCTCATTGGGACATGCAGGTATGCCTCCTTGAGGTTCAATGTTACCAGCCAAGACTCCTTGCCCAGCATGGGAAGAAGCTGCTGTAATGTGAGCATCTTGAATTTTGGCACGAGTAAAAAAAGTGTTTAGGATGGATAGGTCCAAAATAGGTCTCCAATCTTTTCCCTTCCTTGGTACCAGGAATAGTCTGGAATAAAACCTTGACCCTGTTCTTGTACAGGTACCTCTTGAATAGCTTTCATGTCCATGAGATCTGAAATTTGTTTCTGTGCCTCTGCCCTTTGATTGTGTGGCAGGTTTGGCATGCCTCTCATTTTTGGAAGGGTGTGAAAGTGAAATCTGTAGCCTCTGTCTATAATGTCCAGGATCCATTTGTCTTTTGTGACAATATGCCAATTTATCGAAAATAATGCCAGTTTTCCGCCTAAAGGTGCTGCCATTTGAGCCTTGCTTGGCATGCAAAGGGGAAAGTCATTGGTTCTGCTTTCTGAATGGCTGTGAACTATCCTCACCACCTCTTTGTGTGGGTGCTTGCCATTGTCTGCCTCTAAATGATCCTTGAGATTGCCCTCTGCCCCTCGGGCTCCTGTATCTACCTCTTTGGGGTCTGTCCGTGGCTGGAAAGGACCAATTTTTGGAAGGCCAATTTCTACTGAAACGTGGATGTTGTACCTGTAGGAAATCTTTTACTGTTTGCATTAATTTTGCCTTCTCCTCCATTTTCTTTAATACCTCCTCAGCTTTAACACCAAACAATACATCTTTTTGCAGAGGGGCATCTAGTAATTTAGCTTTGACATGTTCTGGTAAGGTTTGCTGTTTGAGCCAGGCATGTCTACGTATGACTGATCCTGTAACAGCAGCTCTACATGAGGCCTCTAAAGCATCAAAACCACATTGCAGGGTATGTTTAGCCACTTGTTCTGCACTATGTATCAAATCCTGCAACTCCTTCAAGTCTGGTTGTTCAGGTTGTGATATTTTGTTTCTCAACTGTGATATCAGAAATTGTTGGTACTTTAACATATGGAACTGACAGTTTAATGCCCTCATGGTTAAGGTGGCCGAGGTGTAAACCTTTTTCCCCCACCTCTCTAAAGCTCTGGAATCTCTCTCTGAAGGTAATGGATTTTTAGCAGTGGAGGCCTTAATTCCCTTGGGACCCTGTGATATAGTTTCTGGGTCAGCCGCATGGCTTTTGTATAGGAATTGGTGTGAGTCAGGAACCCAGTAATACCTGTCAGGCTTGACTGGAGCTGGAGATGAAGAATCTGGGTTAAGGCAGGCCTCGGAATACACGTCATCTAGAATGTCTAAGACAGGAGGTATAGCCAGAGGCCTGTGCTAAGGGAGCAAGAGGAAATCCCTAAGCCTTTTCTTGGAGTCTAAGTACTCTTGGCCTTCCCAGTGGAAGTGTTCCCTCAAGGTATGTAAGGTTTCCCCAAAAGAGTAATTCTCAGGGGGGGGGAGACAGAGGGAATGGACTCCACTGCATCAGAATCTTCAAAAGGGGAGTAAGAATGTTTCTGGTCTTCAGAATGTTCTGAAATAATGGAGGCCTGGTCCGAGGAGGGGGATTCTTCCTCCACTCTGGGTCTTTTGTCCGGGGGGGGGGGTTGAGAACCCCTAATAAGAGTAATCAAATCCTCAGCCATTGTGAGCATCTGCTTTTTAGGCATGGAGCCTTGAGAAGGGCCCTGTGGAGCTTGTTTTTTAGTACGCATGGCTGATTTAGACTTAGTGAAAGCCTTGATGGAAAAAATAGGAAGGCCTGTAGACACGTTGAGAGGTGGCAGGTCTATCTAAACTCTGAGTTTCACCGCCAATAGTGGCTTCGGTATCTGTAGTCTGGGTGTGGGCCGAAAAGCCTGCGACCTCGGGCACAGAAGACACTGCCAATGAAGTGTCGTCGGTAGTCAGGGGCTGTGTAGGCACCTCACTGAGAACCGGACCACCTGTAGTCGGCTTTGGCATGGTGGCGGTAGAAGTCGCGGACCTCGTATGTCGGTCCTTATCTTTGCGTCTTTTACTTAAAACTGGAGTCGGAGTATCCGACGACATAATGTAATTAAATTTTTTGCCAAAATAGTGTTGGGTGAACTCCGCCCGACGCTTAATAGTGCGTCTGTTGAATGTAGCACAAAAACGACAGGCCGAGAACGTTGTGGTCTGGGCCTAGGCAAGGAATGCAGAGGGAATGAAAATCCTTATGTGGTATTTGCTTCCCACAAGAAATGCAATTATTAACTTTGTCTGACATCGGTCTGAGGCAAGAAAAGTTTCCCCAGTGGGGTACTTAGCTTTCAAGAAGACTTCGGTTGAAAAATATTCGTAATCTCAGGAGCTGGCCGACCGGCACTTGCAAACTGCTTCTGCTTCGGGCACCGCGTGGCAAGAAAGACTGAAGAAAATGTCGTCGGCTGGATCTTTTATACCCCTGTCGCACTAACGTCAGGGAGGAAGCGACGACAACCGACGCCGGACCTAGACTTTGGAATTTGGCCGACCGAGGACCCGCCTGACAGCAGGAAAACCCATCTGTTATGACTGCAGCTGTATGCACGATGAACATCCTAAGATGACAGCTCTTTAAATTCTGGACTTTTATCCAAAGGGTAGAAGGCATGCCACTAGATACAGTATGTGACAGCACCCATTAGTGTGAGAAATCAAATTTATCAGGTAAAGCTCTTTTAAACACTGTAAGCTAAAGGTCAGTTGGGAATGAGAAGCCAAGAACTGCTACTATTTTCATGTCTTTTTTAAGATGACGAGATAATAAATGGTGCTATTAGATTAGATCTCCCAGATGATGAAAATGCCTAACTCCTTATACAAGGAAGGATCCAAGAAAGCTCTAAGGTCAGCAGACCAAAGGCAAGGGCCATCAGCACTGAAACTCTTGGAGAATTAAAGCTAAATACTTGTCAAAAAAAATAAATAAAAGGGAACAAAAGAAAGGGTAGACGGCAGTTCTGTATGCAACATTCTGATTCTCTAGCAAAAAATATACACATTTTCCATGAAGAATTAATATATTTATTTGCAATTAGGTATCTACTATATCCTTAAGTGACTGTACAGTAACAAATGTATTCATGTTTTGATGGCCAGGGTGTCTAACTAGGATGAGGCCCATTTTTTTTGCAAATGTCCACAAAGAAAAGATCAGAATAAAATTACACAGAGACCAGAGTTTACAAAGGTACTGTAACATGTTGGGGACAGAAAACGGGTGCTGTCTCTTTAAATGCATGCTGTACTGGAATGTGGGAAATGTCTCACAATAGTTAGACAAAAATTTCCAGTTACCATGCTATGAAATGAGGTTGACAATCCTAGGGCCACTAGGAAGTGTCATCTGCAGTATAATCTAAAAGGAAAATCCTAGAAGGGTGGAGTAAGTTGTGAAGTGCACCAAGGTGAATAGAGATGACACAGAGCTGGAATTGACACCAGGGTGAGGCCTACAGTCTGAACTTCCTGAAAAAGCCTACTTCCCAGAGAGGCTGCATGGCATGTGTAAAGATAACTGCAAGCCAAAAGGCTGGGTCTGTTTTATTTAATTGTGGGAATGAGAAGCCAAAAAGTGCAGTTATTTTTATTTAATTTTTAAAATGTGAACACAAGTGCTGTTATTTTTGCTTCCTAATTAGATCTATACAATAAATGTGTTTTTAACTCAGTGCCTCGAATATTCTTTGGATTTACACTGATGGTGTATGCATAGGCAGCTGGACAGCAACTTGCCATTTACCCTTCCCTGCAGAACCTCTGCTACCAAGTGTTAAACAAATCTGAGGTTATGAATTCCCCACAGAACTGTTACTGCAACTATCCTGAATCATTGCACTGTTGTGCCTAGAGTACTGACCCAGCTATGGATAACTAACTAAAACAACTCAGTGAGTCACAGGAGGGAAGTGCCCGGAAGCTGGTGCAACTAAAGCAACAGATAGTTGAGCTGGCCATTGTAGCTGCCAAACCCAAGACAGTGCCTGTCTTGAAAAAAACTGGATAAGGAGGATGACCTGGAAACCTATCTGGTGGCTTCTGAGCAATGAGCAGACTTGGTACAAATCCTGTCATCCTAGCAAACAGAGGGGCACTGACAATATTTATAGACATGGGTGGAGCTGATCAGATGAACTAAAACAAATATAAAAAGGATACTGAGGAGTGAGGTGCAAGCAACATTGTTTTACAAATGGACCTCTAATGTTAACAAACGTGATGCAAGATTTCAAACATATTTTAAAGCTAATGTTGGAGCACGATATGAACAGCAAAGTAAAAACGTACATTTTAGCAGTATACATGTTTCACAGAGCTTTTCCTATTGAATAAGAAAACAGGTATTGTAATCCTAAGAACTCTTGACAAACTAGTAACTTTAGTAAAGTGCTTAACAGTTAATGCCACAATCCTAAAAACTGAATTGGCTGCTTCTAAGTCTAAGGTTGCAGTACGAAATGTACCATTTCTGTGAAACAAAAAGTATGAAATAATGTGTTAGCTTGTTTCAAATTTGGGGGGAGGTTCACCTTGTTATAAAAGTGAAAACTGAGATACATGGTACAAATGAAGTTGCTACTGAGTCTGATAAAACTACAGCTAGAATAACTGAGTCTACTATGTCACTGTTTTGCAACCAAACTAGTGAAGAGTACTGTATTTTTAAAAGGAAGGGATGTTCCAGCTCTTCTAGAGAGCAGCTACCCTTGTCAAGGGCACACTAGTTTGTAAGCATAAATTAGTAACAACCAAACTACTATCACGGCACACAGGAATGAAGTCTTGTCTGATCTATGCAACCTAGGTTCAACTAGCTGTCTTGGTACCCGAGACTTTGGCTGGGTGAGATATGAAAGGCTGAAGTATTTTACTGGTTCTCTTATCTCAGGGACAGAGGAGAGGAAGGACAATAGCTCTAGTGGTAATATCTGCTCCACTGGTGATATCTGCATATTAAGCTTATAAATATGGGAGCACACAGTGACAGATGTTCTCAACCTTAAAGGCCTTACATCACTGCATGTCAGGTGTAAGATGCAGAATGAGTACAGCATAAAGCAAACAGTCCCTAAAGCTATTAGCCTGGAGTATGACACTTCACTGGAATGCCTCAATACCCTTTCAGACAACAGGAAAAAGTAGCAGATTAGATCTGAGGGTGAGGAGCGACTCCTTGCACCTAAAATCGAGGACAGGCACTAGAAGCAGCTGACAGTGTGCAGCACAGAAGTCAAAAATATTAAAAGAAAATATTTGCAACAATGAAAAAGTACAGGTAATATGCATTCATACTGCTAGAAAAGAATAACCCCTTACACATGTAGAAATTCAAACAGTTCTTGGAAAATTGTTGCATCATGCGACTGTAATCACAGACTTAAGTCCTGGTGTAATACTCCTGGTTTAACATTATGAAAATATTTTCTCTATTATAAAGCAGTTTAAAACATGTGGAGAAGGAAGAATCCATAGAACCAGTGTGGAAAGCTGATATTCTTGATGAGAAAGAGGTAAGGAAACAGACTACACCACCCACTTATAGAAGAAATCGGGGGGAAGTGACACAACACACCACAATCAAAATGAGAAGGGAGTTGGTATAGAAGCTACAAAATGGACTATATTTTGATTCTGGTTATACAGTAACAAGGATCACGTGTGTTATCAGATACACACCCCAACAACAGAGCAATATAAACCCCAAACTATAACGGATATCAATATAGGAACTGAAGGTGAATGGATAGTGAACCCTGAAGTGAAAACAGTACAAGATAGCAGTATGCACAGAGACTTACAAGAAGTGTTAACACGGAAACTGGGTGGGTTGAAGACACCTAATAGAAGACCCTCAAAAAGTGAGTATTACAATGAACTGAATCAGAATGCATAGTTCTGAGCATATTTCTTTTAGTGTTAGGTAGAGATTCTCAGAATTCAAGTAAAGGCAGATTCTAAGTCACAGACATCTGTAAGTAAAGAAAGAAAAAAATCTGAATATAAATGCTGTATTGTGGTGGTGCTGCGGTAGCGCTGTCACCTGACAGTAAGACGTTATCCCGTTCGATTCTCAGCTAGAGCGTCTTCTGTCTGGAGACATGCATATAACATAAAACTGGAATTTAGAAACATTTGTACATAATATGCTGTGTTTACATAACACATTACTAGGGTTACCTTTCCTAATATCATAAAAGTACTCGTGAAAGTGTTTCCTTAAACTTCTTTCTGATTTTCCCACCTCATATGACAACCACACATTACACAGGACCAAGCAGAATATAGCTATTGCTTTTAGAATTTGGGGAGCTTTTATGGCAATTGCACCTGAAGGATGACACTCTTCCACGTCTAAATGGTCAGATCTCACTAAACAGTACACTGAAACTAAGGGCAACAAAATGGTAATGTCTACAAATTTCCTTTATTTTTTAATCTGAAAGTGTTTCTTAAGAACTGCTATATGTAATGTATACTGCTTCTAAATACTTTGAATTTTAATTTCACATTTAAATTTTATTTTATATTTTTCATAGTGGTTGATATTATAAATCATGCGAGCTATTGTTTTATATCAAATGGAGTGGTTCTGAAGAAGTCTATTTTATATGGGATGAAAGGGCTAAACTCTCAAATAAAATCCTGGCTTAGAACTGTCTGCTGTTGAGATAACGTCTTTTGTTCCAAGTGACTGATGCATCCTTGATGCGCTAATGATGGTAGAGAACTCAACAGAACATCTCCAAAAATGGCCTTCTTAGTCACAACCCAAACCTTCAAAAGTAAAAAAATTGTTTAGTGCAATTGAGAGTTAACTGAAGTACTAGATAATCAACCAATTTTTATAAATAAAAGGGTTTCTACATTCAAAACATGCTGAAGCATTCAAGCTAGTTACAGAGAAGCTGGCATATACCTAGTGTTTTTTTTGGCAAATTTTGGCACTATTTGAAGGACTTACAGTCCAGCCCTCCAGGCACACATGAAATATAGTGTACCTTACTGTATATATAACTTGTGGATCTTTTTTATATAGGAAAAAAGATGAGAAGATTGTCTCTCTCAGAGCATATTAATGCAACAAGGAATTTATTACCTACAAACACATTACATAAGCATTCTACACACTGTTCAGAGTTTAAGAAGTTTACTTCTTTGTAATGGAACAAGTGAAAGAAAAATAAATAAGACAATATACATCATATGCTGGAGAAGTAGTTAATATGGCAGATCATATTACATGACGTCTCCTCCAGTCAAAGCTATAGCTTACTCATTCCCCAAATTGAAACTCAACTCAAAGTAATTGAGGAGCATTAAAAAGCTATTTTCTGTTTCTGCAACTGTAGCAAGCTATTTGTCAAAACTGTAACAAGCAGCTTGTTATAGTTCGGCCACACACTCACCTAACACTAAGTGCTTTATATCTTCAGCCAAGCAGTAAATGCAGTATCATCATTCATTTTCGAAAATGAGATAGCTATTTGTTTTTGTAAATCAATGCCAATATTGCACTCACACACCACAGGCACCTGGCAACCGCAACCCCTGACAGCTTGAACCCTGAGCAACTGCCCACTTCACCCTACCCTTGTTATAGCTCTGACTCAAGGTTTGAATGATGTTTTTTATATGAAATGTCTTTTAAAGTTGAATGTAACTGGATATTAATTAGCAAGGTAGGGTTTTAGAGGATCTATAAATTTATGCCTTATCAAAGTTTATTGTTTTGAAGAAATCCATTACTAAAAGACAAAAGTGCAAAACCTTATTTATTATCTATGTGGTCCATGGTATGTTTTCATTGATTGATTTTTTGGCTTTTTTTTTATTTTTTTATTCTGCAGTCATCCAGCATATTTTGTTTTATGAATGATAGCAGAAGCTGGAATGACTTTTGATAGCTCTGCCCCCCCCCCCTTTACACCTACACATACACACACACAGTGAAAGGATGGACTCATCTCATACTGCAGCACCATTCGAAATATACATTAGCCTTCTGAGTACTGCAAAAAGCTGGATGAACACAAAAGTAAAAGCAAAATAAATATAAGAAGAAAAAAATTCAAAATAAAAAACTTAAATGGTAAGTACCATACCTAACTGTGGCAGATGTTCCTTGTAATAAAACCCTCCAGATGCTTCAGTGACGTACTTCAAATCCACCTTTCCCTTGTGTCCTACTCTGTAAACATTAGTGTTCTCATCAGACCAAGCCACACTCGCCACGCTGCGTCCAGTTTCCAAGTCCCAACCACGGATGTCCAGGACTTTTCCAACTTTTCCTTCACCACCTAAGAAGGCATAACAGCAACATGCAAATATCATTCTCTTGTAAAATAAGTGATACCAATATATGTCCACACTTGCTGACATCACAGGGATTTGGATAAAATAAACCAACCTAAACTGACCTACACTAACAATGGTATACATTTTTATGTTCTATTTTTTTTTCATTCAGTCATTCATTTTGCATTACACACTCTACCTTAGTCAGTGTTTGCAGGACAGCTACAGCCTAACGTGGAAAGCAACGGGGGTTAAGGCAGAGGCCCACTCATGCACAGGCCATTAGTCACTGAGATTCTAACATTTTGCTGTTGTCAAATAACTTTTTTTTTTACACAAAACATACATGACATGGAGACTACATCACCAGGTTTGGCATGTTAACCTATGTTGCACCTCTGTTTCAACTCATTACTACATGTCACCCTCTCCTTCACCAAAATGTGTGGTATTCTGTGTTCCAGCAGAGAAAACTATAGACCACATAATCAAGCTTGACAACAGAAGTGCAAACCAGAGAGGAATAAAGTGCACGCCTCACACTGTTAGGATTCATTGCCATTACAGTACAACTAGATGAAATAAGTCATCAAAACAAGCTTTGATGATAATAAGTTCCCCCCAAAAGTACAGCTTGGTTAAGAATACTTTCCATAATGACACTTTTTGGGGGGTGGTCAGTGTAACAGTGCATAACATTTTGCTTTTGTTTTTCATTCCAAGCCAGAAATTTAAACAACTGTGCCTTAACCCTTGCAGAGTTAGTTATGGCCTCGTATCAGCATTGCTTCAAATGCTGGTTAGTGTGCGACACTTTTATAAAAAGCCATTACTGCTAGCAACTTTTTTAGTTCTTTGTAAACAGGCTATTCCTTAAAGTGACATAATTATAAAAAAAAAACAACTACGCAAAGGCAGCCTATGGAAAGAATACAGGAGGTAACTTTGCTGTTACTGTGACCAGTCCTAGAAGATCTGTTGTTATGGTGAATGCAGCTGTACTGCGTTCTTTGGGGAGGATCAGTGTGACAGTAAATCATAACATATGGACAGGTCCTCAGACATTACTGCCATACTCATGGAAGGATAACAGTTACAGGATGCCTGGAAGAACAAGTGTGCCAAGACCTCTACTATCCATGAACTATTAATTGAGTTTGTAATGTTTCGTGAAAGTGTAGACTGCAGACCATATTACAGTTTCTAAAACACTTTGTGTACACATTCTTGAATCATCGTACTGACCTCCCTGCTTCCCTAGAACAATGAGCTATCATTGTGCCCTGATAAGATTTATTGTATTTTTCAAAGTGAAATATCACACAGTGTGCCAACCAATTAGAAACAGTCTGACTGGTTGAGTTCCTTCCTCTTTTTTGGAAACAAAGATTACTCCTGCTGAAATCATTAATTAACCCTTCTGATCGAGTATCGAGAAAACAACCTGTAAACAAAGCCTTAATGTTTCTTAACAGAAAGGGTAGGACTAGGTTTATCTATGCTTGTTTATGTACCACACCACACAAACACCATGTTATCAGTGAGCATCTTGGAGCAGGGCGTCCCCAAAATCCTGTAATATGAGAACTGTCATCATTTCCAGAAGATGATGTGCAGACTGTCTTCTGTGTGTGACCATGCCCTATAGACAGTCTGCTATTGACAATAACTCCACATTTATTATGAGAGCCACCACAGGGGTGGGGTCCTGGAATGGACTGCCTAGAGTAAGGAAGGAAGCAAATTTCCAATAGGAAAACAAAACTGCAAATGCACCCAGCCTTCATCTTACCTGTGTAAATGCAAATGTGGAAGAAAAAGATTCTAAACTGTCCACCATTAATTTAAAGCCCTTAAGACTCATCCACTTGAGTCTGTGACAATTCCCATATTATATTAACTGTGGAAAAAAATGAATGTTTATCACCAGTCATTTGTATGAACACTGATTCTCCATTCTTCTCTCTGCCTATGACTGAAAAAAGTCTTTGCACCAGTTAATTCTCCCAGTTAAACTAAAAAAAAAAAACAAAACCTGACATTGCACCTCAAGCCTATTCTTTAGAGGGTGTGAAGTTATGCCTGCCAAGTAGAGTAGATAATACCCCCCCCCAAAAAAAAATAAACTGCACTGTCTTGCCCCCTTCCTTAATATAACATACAATATGCTGCAGCTCAAGTATGAAATCTTCCCTATAACCAAATAACTCATCTGAAGTGAATGTGAAACAAAAGAAAAGTAAGATATGAAGCTTAAATCCTCCCATCCAAACATATCAAACAGGTTTTACATGAAAAGGCAAATGCCTCAGAAATTCTCTGATAAGCGAATCAATTTATCTGTAAAAACAAATAAGCTACATTCTTGACTGGTAAGGATTAGTCAGTAAATTAGCTCGCTGTGCCTCAGAGCAAGAGGTTCTCCTGTTCGATTCACGGCTGGTGTGCTTTCTGTGTGGAGTCTGCATGTCCTCCCCGTGGCCGAGTGCCCTCCAAAAGACATGCGTGAATGGGTGTGCCTTCGCTGAAGGTTGGGCGTCGGGCTGGCAACTTGGCACCATAAAAAATCTACTGCCAATCATTAGCGGACCAGAGTTCCGCTGTGGCGACCCCTAACCAGGAAAAGCCGAAAAGACAAAGAAGAAGACTCTATGAACAGCACCCCACACAGCTAGTAGTCAGATTGTTAGCTCTTGTAAAAGTAAAATCCAGTCCTAGATTAAGGTCAAGTGCCCTCTTTATAAGCACAATGTTCCAAGGGATTGGTGGATATGTGGAGCAGTTGTTCTTGTAAATATACCCTGCCAGAAATCAAATGCCTAGCATAATGGGATTCTAGCAGAACATCACCTACATGACTCAGTATGGCTTGCAAAGGAGTAGGGTACATAACTTGCTAGTAGTAATGGCTGAGCCAGAAATGTCAAGCATGATACTTCTCTCAATCATAAGACATGCAATGGCCAAGCACAGATATCTCATGAGCAAGTCATCCCACTGTTGTCATCTATTACTGGTACCCTCCCAATAATCAGTCCATGCTTTGCCTGGCTAATAAATATCTTATTGTGTAATGTATACTACATTTAAACTACTCAAGTGTGTCTTTGTTCTTCCTCCATAGAACTTTAATGCCTTCATACATGCCTGTCAGCCTTGGCACCTCAGTGTGATAAAGTTAATGCAGATGACCAGCTAACAGTTAAAATCATGGTAAGTAAAACGACAGACTGTAGATTAGCTGGTCTACATGCAAAGTGGTTTGCCCAATGCAAAAGCAGTTCTGCTACTTAAAAAAAATGGAAAAATGTGGCTGGAATAGTTTGCTAACTTGAATAGTAAACCACAGTACAGAAATCACTCCTCAAGCATCACTGAATGGTAAAGTTAATGCAGTCAAGAAATTCCTCTATCGCACTCTATACAACTTCATTCTAGTTTCTGTGCAAATCTAAAATGAAGAACAGCACAGTGCAGGCACACACAAAATCATAACCACAGAAAGCAGATGAGATCCATCACTGCTGTCAGTTTGCATTTAAAACTGCAACCACTTACAAAATATAATGTTTTTTTGTAAAATCTAAAGTATACACCTCTATCCTATTCAGTCAGAGAAACTTAAAATACACTTTTCATCTCCAGTGGTGTCTGCACTATGCAATTTTTCTCACATTTTCCCTGGGAATATCAGGTCTTGCAAATAAAAAAGAACCCATGCACCATTTTTCAAAGGTTGAAATTTGGATTCATGAAACAAAGAACTGGCATTATGGGGAAGTAATAGTCTCTAGAAGGGCAACTGTATATTCATTCACCTTTTGTCATATTCCTAGCAACTCTCTGACAAAAGAATGCAAATTCTTACAGGTACTTGATAACCATGGAACAAAAAACTGAAAACTGAAGTCCCAAAAGCAGTATGCTTGGACAACCAGAGAACAACAGAAAGATGGGAAATGTAACTGCCTGTCATCTTCCAAGAAACCACACTGTGCACATCTCAGACAAATATCTAGTGAGCAGCAAGCACAGGGAGGGGTACATCTGATGAAATAAAGTGATTAGTAGCCTGGATCTGAGGCATAGAGAGACAAAGCCTTGGCTATAGTCCAAATGAGTCATGTTCAAATAGTGGCTAGTGGGCTGGAAGAGTTGGATACCGGAAAAGAAGAGTGAACAGATGACAGTGGCTTAACCATCCTGTGGTGGCAGGACTGCTGGCTTCAGTCAGCCAACTGACTTCATGCAAGACAAGCCTTGTATAATACCAGAAAGGCCAGAAACTGAATCTGTGAGTTTGTAATCCCGAGATAATAGCCATCTAAAGCATATGGGTCTAACCATGCACATATATGCTGAGGATAAATGAAACCCTGTGACAATATGGGTAATCACATCAGCCACACTCGAGTAACCCATATGCGCAACCTCAACCTGGTCTGTGACATCAATAGGATTTGTTGGTGGGACAGATTTGTGTCCCAGAAATTCCCCCATCTGTGGAACAGACTCCCTCTCCACGTCAAGCAGAGTACCTCATTATCCCTTTTTAAGCGCAACCTAGATAACTGGATGGAAATAGAAAATACACCCCTGGGATTCCACCTGTGGCCCTGCTGGACAGGGGCTTTGGGTGCTGACTTGTCTAAACATGGGCTAAACTCTTGGCTAGGCTTATAAGGGCCTCAGGGCAATAGCCTAGTAACTTCCTATGATCCTATTATTCTAGTAGTGGGGCTATGTTTCACTAGAGATGCTCACATTGCCTGGATGACAGCAAGGGCAGAAACCACATCCAAGGCTGCCTGTATGATGGCCCCCTCTGGTCACCACCTACTTCTTTGATTGGTAGATGATGAGCTTAATGGTTGGCAGGCATGGAGTTCAAAAGCATACAGAAAAGGTAAAGTGATTAATACCTCTCCCTGGCCCCAAAGAAATACCTAAACTACTGACTATAGTAAAGGCTAATGAATGGGATAATACACTCATTCTTTATCTCCCTTGTGTCCACACCATGCCTTTCAGGACATCAGGCAACAAGCACTCTCCAGCACTCACTGTTTCTGTAGCGGTTACGGGTTTTATGGAGTCAGGTTGCTAGCCTGAGGCCCAACCCTCCTTGGAAGGTGTACCACACACATTGACACCTAGGGCCAATTTAGTGTGCCCAATCCACCTACAGCACATCTTTGGAATGTGAGAGGAAACTGGGAAACCCACTCAAACATAGGGAGGACATGCAGACTCCGCACAGAAGGCACCCCAGCCAAGAATCGAACCGGAGAACCTCTTGCTGTGAGACAACGCTAACCTCCCCACCACTGCACCACCTCATTCTTTATCGAGAAGTGTACAGATCTACCAAGTGTTTTTTACAAGGATCAGGGAAATATGCACCAAATCTGTAAAGAAGTGCACACTCAGATGGGATGTTACTTAAAGATCTACTGATTTGCAGATGGAGCTCATTCTAAAGGCTTTTATTTTTGAATGTGTACACTTTTTGCTGCAAGTTTCTAGATGCCTTGAGGTGACTCCCTGGAAGCATAGCAGTAACTTTTAATTTCAACAACTGAGATCCACTAAGCCAACTAGTCTTTCCCTCTATGTGGCATGTGGTGCATTAGCTTTACACTTTCATTAGTACACTGATCATTACCCATCCAAGTTAAAGTCCTAGTGATTATCAGGTTCTGGTAAAGAGACAGCCAGCTCTTTACTGAAACTGCATCAACAGTCACCCTCCTTTGTTAACAAATAACAATGAAAAGACAGGATATCCTAGGTAAGCCATACCTTACGGAATGCTTGGCCACTTTTTTGTGATGATTTTAATTCACTAGTAGTAGCCTGGAGTCACTGAAGTGAACAACTTTTTGCTTCCACATAGAAATAGTAGGTGGGTCAGTAGTTAAAAACTCTGCCTCATGGCTACAGAATCAGGGGTTCAGTCCTGAGTTCTGACCACTGTCTGTGTGGACTTTTATGTTCTTCCCATGTCTGTTCTGATTTTCATCAGGTAATCTGCTTTTCTCCCACTGACCAAAAATACGCTGTTGAATGCTTACAGTAAACTGTCCACATATACTTTGGATTTACTATTGACCTTGTGGTCAGGGTCATGAGTGAAATGGGTCTGATAAGGATCAGTTCACTTACTAAGGATAACAAGCAATTTATTAAATAAACAAAAAACACCACAGCTAACAGCTCTCTCCCATTTTGAGCAGACAGCACAAACCTTCTGCTTATAACTATGTGTATTTTTCCACAGCATTATCAAGAACTCAGTGATGAGCAAAACTAACAATTTTTTTTAGTTTAAATTATAGTACTAAAATTCTCTACCACCTCTAAAAATCTCTACAAAGGTCACAGCTGAGAATCTTTGTTTGCTCAACTCTGTGGTGCAGAGGGAGGAATATCTAACTGAGACCAAGGTGACCAGAATTCAACCAATGGTTCAGGCACTGGAAGAATCTGGCAAGGAATAGACATGAATGGCTTACTCCACTGGCTCAGCCATCTAAGAGAGAGAGAGAGAGAGAGATGTGATCATTCTCAGTTGTCTGAACTGATCCTCTGCAACTGAAGGCTTGTATGAAATGCAACTGAAGGCTTGTATGAAACAGTAGCCACAGACTGGCAGAACATGGACTCAGTGCTCTCAAGCCAGTGATAGTAGCACTCATGCATGTGTGTGTGTGTGTGTGTGTGTGTGTGTGTGTGTGTGTGTGTGTGTGTGTGTGTGTGCATGTGGGAACTTGCATACACTGCCAGAAGGACATAGAAAGACCTTTGGTGATGTGGGAGCTCACATCTGTCAAAACAGAGTGGGGTTACAGCTGGAATAAAAATGCCCTTATAGAAAATACCCTGAATGATAGAGCCAGTTTGGGGGGGGCAGCAAAATACAGTTCCCTGGCCCAGGGACAATTAGATTCATCTTGAACTAACAGCCGCAACTGAGGGGTGTTGGTGAAGCCAGACCCTCAGGACAATAAGATGACAACACTGCCTGTCAGTAGCATGTGAATGGGTGGGCACAGTCAGGGAGTGACAGCCTCCAACTGATGGCTCTCAATCTGCATAACATGGGCGCTCACATCGACAAAAAATGAACTCAAGTCATATGGGAGGAGGGCTTAATGGCTGAGACACACAAAGCGAAAAAACCCACAAGGAAAAAAAAATCTTGACCCTAGGAACTATCACCCCATTAGCCTAACGAGTCTGATATGCAAAGTTATGGAACGCATCATCATGGACCTAATAAACAAGGATATAGGAAATCTCCAAACTCTGGATCTCACATGGTTTAGTTTTGTGAAGGGTAGATCATGCTTACTCAACTTGGTCAACTTCTTTGAGTCAGTCACCAGAGCTGCAGATGAAGGCAAGGTGGTTCATACAGCCTACCTTGATCTGGCCAAGGCCTTTGATACCATTCCCCACTCAGGAATCATAGAAAAACTCACTAAGCTAGGCATCAACCCCTATATCACTAGGTGGGTTGCAAATTGGCTCACAGGTAGAACCCACAGTGTGAAAGTAACTGACTCCAAGTCAGACTGCTGAGCAGTCACGAGTGGAGTCCCACAGGACTCGGTCCTGGGTCCTCTCCTGTTTGGTATCTACTTCTCTGAAGTCCAGGCCAACACAAAGGAATTTCTGTCTGACAATGTTCGCAGACAGTTGCAAGTTGGGAGCTATTATTAACTCCCCAAGTGATGTTGACATCCTACAGAAAGGTCTCACTGAGACCAACAACTGGTGTCAGAACCATGGGCTTAAGCTCAATGTCAAAAAATGTGTCATCATCCCCTTTGGGAAAAACGCAGTTCCCATGAATTACCACATCGATGGTAGTCCACTGAACACAGAAGGCGTCATAAGAGATCTGGGAACACAGGTTGACAGCAACCTCTCTTTTGACCACCACATTGCCAGTGTGGTCTGAAAGTCCTTCTATGTGGCACATCTCATTACTAAGGGTTTTGCATCCAGGAAGAAAGAGGTCATTGTCTCCCTCCACCCTTCCATCATTAGGCCAATCATTTAGTACAATGCCTCATTTGGCATGTACCTCACTACACACCTGCAAAAACTGGAGAGGCCGCAAAAGTACCTCACAAAGAGGATCCTAGGCCTTAAACATTTGTCCTACATGGACAGACTCAAAAAACTCCAACTATTCTCTGTCTCATATTGCCTACTTAGAGGCGATCTCTGCTTGACTTACAAAGCCATGTCTGACCCAGCTCTGTTAGAAATCCTACATCTAAAGAAATCCCAATCCCTCCGCACCACATGCTCCAAGAGACCTCAACCTCACTACCACAATCAACAGAACATGCTGGAGGGACAGGTTCATAATCCAGAGACTGCCCATGCTATGGAATAGACTTCCCATACATGTCAAGCAGAGCAGCTCATTGGCCCTCTTCAAGAGAAATCTTGATGAGTGGATGGGAAATAGAAAATTCACCCCAGGGATCACTCCAGTGGCTTTACTCAAGAGAGGCACTGGGAACTAAGGTCGGGTGGTACGATGCCAGGGTAATCCTATGGGCTAGGCTTGCAAAGGCTCCAGGGCCATTAGCCTAGTACACACCTATAAACCTATGAACAAAATACACAACTTAACTTTTTAAACCTAACGGTCAAAAACTAGAAACTATAAAAAGGGCTACTACTTTTCTTTCAAAATCAAAATGGAAGTGTTAGTTATTCTAACCTGATTATAAACCCCTCAAATTTTAGGGGACCTTAAAGCCCTAACTATGGCCTAGGCTACCCGCGTTTAATTAGCAGCTCAGGCATCTGGAGCACTGGCAAGAAGGGATGGAAGAGCCCATCCAAGAGTGAACGGCATTCATCAGAAATGTTTCCTAAGGGGATGTGTGGTCCACAGGGGACAGTAGCCCTTGGATGTGCAGAAAAACTTCAGGGTGGGGATGCGGAAACAAAGGTAGGTCATCATAACACTTCTCAGTAAGCAGAAGCAGTTGCTGGCACTACTTCCCAGGATGACGGCCCAGCTCACTCTAAGTCCAGGGAAGATGAAGGAGCAGAAAGACCCAGCAGTAAAAATGCATACTCTTCTCATCCCAATAAGAAAGAACTAACAGCAGTATGCAGGCTTTACATGAACTAACCTTTAAAGGCCTCACAGATGATGTCTGCTTCATACAATTTAAAAAAAAGTTTTTTTTTGTTTGTTTTAAAACCAAGACAGGAGTTAAGTTACAGCATAACTATAGGGAAATCTTTCAACACTCGAGTGAATAAATAAATGCTTCTGTTAAGAACACATGAAAAATTTCTTAGGATCACTCCAATCAAAGCTTCTGTAGACATATCCATACCACAGAAACCGCAACCATTTAACAAATGCAAACAAAAACACCTAATACAACACATTTGCAAATCAATGGACTAAAGAATTACACTGAGTCAATAATACACAGTTTTTGGGGGAGGCTGTCTACCAAATCTAACCTAGTTTCAAAACCAGTCTGAGCTGAACAAAAACCAGATAATCCCATTAACTGAATTGTAACTGGTACCTCAACAGTCCATCAAAGAGATGTACACCTCAAAGATGAATCCTTAACAAGCATGACAATTTAATTGAAAGTCCTGCTTCTGTGAACACAAAACTATGGATAAAGTACAGTTGTGTACCTACCATAACTGTAGATGTTCGAGTGCATTCACTGTTGCAGTCATTACACTTGGGTTATCCTGCTGGCAGGCGACCCGCAGTCGGCCCGAGTTCCAAAGTCTTGGTCCGGCGTCGGTTGCTGTCGCCTCTTCCCTGACGTCAGTGTGCCAGGGATATAAAAGTTGCAACCGATGCCATTTTCTTCAGTTTTTCTTGCCACAGATGTCAGGTGCCCCCAGATAGGAAGGCTGAAAAAATAAAAATATGCCAAACAACCATGCATATATTACTATAAACATTTACTTAATCTACAAGAAAATACACCACATAGGTTGTATAGAGTTGAGAAGTACAGAATAGTCCCAGCAAAGAGGGGGATGGTGGGTGGGTAACCTGGACTGCAACAGTGAATACACTCGAACATCTACATTTATGGTAGGTACACAACTGTACTATGTTCATCGTGTTTTACTGTTGCAGTCATTACACTTGGGTAAAATCCCAAAGCTGAAGTTGGGTGGCTGGGTCTAGATTGGATTTGGCAAGGCTAACAAGCCCTGCAAAACTGCAGTGGCAAAGCCTGCTCTCGATTTGGAGTAGAGAGGTAGGTGGTAGTGCTTGGTAAAAGTGTGCACTGAGCTCCAGGTTACAGCTTCTAAGATGTCTTTGGCTGGTACCCCTCTGAGGAAAGCTGCTGAAGTGGCTGCTGCTCTGGTAGAATGAGGCCTAATGCCCTTAAGCACAGATTTGCCATGTTGTGCATAACAGAAGCGGATGCAGTGTCCTATCCATTTGGAGATTGTCTGCTTTGTAATAGGCTTTCCTTGTGATCCTGCAGCATAAGCTACAAACAATTGCTCAGTTTTTCTGAAAGCTTTTGTTTTGTCCAAGTAAAATCGTAGCTGCCTGTGTATATCCAAAGCATGCAGAAGTCTTTCCCCTTTATTCTGGGGATTTGGGTAGAAAGTAGGGAAATGAATGGTTTTGTTTAAAGCCACATTGGAGACCACTTTTGGCATGAATGTTGGGTTTGTCCTAAGAGAAACCCTGTCCTGATGAAAAATGAGGAAAGGTTCCACGGCCATCAATGCCTGTAACTCTGAGACTCTTCTTGCTGAAGTTATTGCTAGGAGCAGAGCAGTTTTCCATGACAAGAATTTTAGATAAGCTGTGCTGGCTGGTTCAAATGGAGGCAGTGTTAGTTTTTCTAAAACAAAGTTGAGGTCCCAAGTAGGTACTGGTGCTCGTCTAGGGGGCCTTATATTCTTTGCCCCTCTGTGGTACTGTCGTAGTAGAGGATGTGAAAAAATAGGAGGATCTGTATTGTAATGAGCTGAAATGGCAGAGGCATGGATTTTAATAGATGAAAAAGATAGGCCTTTGTCCAACATCTCAGTCAGGTATTGCAAAATCTGAGGTATATTAGGGACCAGTGGGTCAAGCCCTTGTGCCTGGTTCCAAGCACAAAATCTCTTCCATTTTTCTGCATAAGATTTCCTACTGCTGGGCCTCCTGGATTCCAAAATTACATCCATAACAGCTTTAGAGAGGTGCAGTCTGAGTGGCTACATTATCTGCCATGCTGCCAGGTTTAAGGTTCAGAGTTGACTGTGCAGAATCTGATTGTTTTGCTGTGTCAGAAGATGAGTGATTTGAGGTAGAGGCCAAGGTGGGCCTTGAGACAAAGTTTGTAGGATTGGGTACCAGTGCTGGCGTGGCCAGTCTGGTGCAATCAGTATCATTTTTGGCCTCTCTTGTCTGACTTTTAGAAGCACCTTGGTGAGAAGAGGCATCGGAGGGAAGGCATAGACTGTCCGGTTTTTCCAGCTGAATGATAGAGCATCCACTTTCCATGCTTGAGAGTGATAAGTCCTTGTGCAAAATTTCTGTATTTGGTAATTGTGAGGGGAGGCAAAAAGGTCTATGTCTGGGCATCCCCATTTCCTTGTTGTCATGTTGAACACTTGTGGATTTAGCTTCCATTCATGAGGATACGTGAGATTTCTGCTTAGTTCGTCTGCCAGTGTATTTTTTGTTCCTGGCAGGAATTGTGCTTGCAGATGTACCTGGTAGGTCAGTGCTGTGCTCCACAAAGTCATGGCTTGTCTGCATAGGGGGTAGGAATGTGTGCCCCCTTGCTTGTTTATGTACCACATAACTGTGGTATTGTCCGTCTTTATTAGTAGTTGTCCTGGATGTATTAGGTCCTTGAAGGCTGTCAGGGCATTCTGTACAGCTAGCATCTCTTTTTGATTGATGTGAAGATGCATTTGTTCCTTGGGCCATGTGCCCTGAATACATTTTTCTGCCATATGTGCTCCCCAGGCATAACCCGATGCATCCGTTGTTATTGTCCGCCTGGCTGTAGGTAAGGTGAAAGGCTGTCCCTTGTTGTGGTGACAGGCCTGGGACCACCATTGAAACTCCTGTTGTAGGCAGGGAATCAAGGATATGATTGTCTCTAAGCTGTGACAATGCTGAGTCCAAACACTTTTTAGATACCATTGTAGTTTCCTCTTATGCAGTTTTGCATACGGAATTAGTAGAATGCAGGATGCCATGAAACCCAGGGCCTGCAGAATTTTTCTTGCAGGAAGCTGGGTCTTTGTTGCCATCATTTGAAAGTAATGAGTCAGTTGCCTTTGTTTGTCTGGCGTGAGATAAGCCATCTGGGCAGTTGTATTTAAGCTTGCACCCAGGAATATTATCTCTTGAGAGGGCACTAGTTTTGATTTCTTTTCGTTTACTGTGTACCCTAGGCAAATTAGCAAACTTTTTACAAACGCCAGGTGCTTTAGAAGAATGTCCTTGCTCTCTACTTCAATAAGGCAGTCGTCCAAGTAGGGATATATTTGAATTCCTTTTTGTCTGCAAAATGCAATTACTGGTGCCAGGCATTTTGTGAAGACCCTGGGCGCAGTAGATAAGCCAAAGGGCAGTGCAGAGAATTGGTAATGCATTGAGCCTGCTATAAATCTGAGGTATCTTCTGCACGACTGTCTGATTGGGACGTGCAGGTATGCCTCCTTGAGATCCAAAGTAACTAGCCACGCCTCCTTGCCCAGCATGGGCAGAAGTTGTTGAAGTGTTAACATTTTGAATTTTGGAACATCCAGGAAAGTATTCAGGATTGACAGGTCCAGTATTGGTCTCCAGGCTTTGTCTTTTCTGGGTACTACGAAAAATCTTGAGTAAAATCCTTGCCCCTGTTCTTCTTGTGGAACTTTTTGAATAGCTACCATATCCAGAAGAGCAGCAATGTGTTTTTGGGCCTCTGCCCATTGGTTTTGTGGCAGGTTTGGCATACCTTTTGGTTTTGGAAGCGTGTGGAAGTGGAACCTGTACCCCTGAGAAACTATATTCAGCACCCACTGGTCTTGGGTGATTATGTGCCAATTTTTTCAGAAAAGTGCTAGCTTTCCCCCTAGGGGTGCTGTCAACTGGTAAGAGCTTGACATTTGCAGAGGGAAGTCATTGTGACTGTTTCCGATAAGGTTGTGATTTGTCTTCTCCTCCTTTGGGGGCTGAAGCACCCCATTGTTTAGGTCTGTAGGAGCCTTGGGGCTAAGATCTGCCTCTTGAGCATCTGTATCTGCCTCTTTGTGGCCTGTCTGACACTGGAAAGGACCAATTTTTTGAAGGCCAGTTTCTGCTAAATCTAGGTGGTTGAACCTGTAAGATATCTTTCACCGTTTGCATTGACTTTGCTTTATCCTCAATTTTCTTTAACACCTCCTCTGCCTTAACACCAAACAAAGTATCATGCTGTAGTGGAGCATCCAATAATTTTACTTTAACATGGTCAGGTAAACTTTGTTCTTTTAACCAAGCATGTCTTCGAATTACTGAGCCTGTAACTGCGGCTCTGCAAGAAGCCTCTAATGAATCAAAACCACATTGCAGAGTATGCTTTCCCACTTGTTCAACTGCATGCAATAAATCCTGCATTTCTTTACTGTCAGGACTTTCTATATTTGTAACCATTTTCTGCTTTAACAATGACATGAGATACTGTCGATATTTAAGCATGTGGAACCGACAGTTTAAAGCTCTTACAGCTAAAGTAGCAGAAGTGTAAACTTTTTTCCCCCATCTGTTCAGAGCTCTGGAATCCCTATCTGAGGGGACAGGATTCTTGGCAGTGGAAGCTTTAACCCCTTTAGGACCCTGAGAAATTGTTTCTGGGTCTGCAGCGGGATTTCTATGAAGACATTTATGAGAGTCAGGGACCCTGTAGTATCTGTCTGGCTTTACTGGAGCACGGGGTAAAGAATCTGGAGACAGACTGGATTCAGAAAAACATCATCTACAATATCAAGCACAGGAGGGATAGCCAGGGACCTGTGCTGAGGCAATAAAAGGAAATCTCTGAGCCTTTTCTTGGATTCTGAGTAATCCTGGCTCTCCCACTGGAAATGCTCCCTCATGGTGTGCAGGTTTCCCCAAAAGAATAACCCTCAGGCGGTGAGGCTGAAGGAATGGACTCTTCAGCAACAGAGTCCTCATAGGGAGGGAGAGAATAGCCCTGATCAGAAGAAGAATCAGAGGAAATGGAAACGTGATCAGAGGAATCATACTCAGTGTCTTGCCAAGGCCTTTTGCCAGGAGGGGGATGGGAACCCCTGATTAAAGTAATAAGGTCTTCGGCCATTTTAAGCATCTGTTTCTTTGGCATGGATGACTGTTCTGGAGAATGCTGCACTTGTTTCCTTGTCTTTAATGGTGTTTTTGACTTTGCCTTTGCAGCTGTAGTAGCCTTAATTGTAAGCTGTGAAGGTCTGAAAACACCCTCAGAAGCCGGTGCCTGCTCAGTGGCTCCGGACCCATCTGAGGGTATAGTTTCCATAGGCCCAATACCTTGAGTTTCCACAGGCCTCAGCATCTCCACATGGGCTGTCGGTTAGGGCCTGTGGCTCTGAGGTAGCGGGTGTCAGGGGCTGTGAAAGCGCCTCACTGAGAACCGGCGACTGGCCAAGAAGAGGCTTCGTCGTTGGTTTTGGACCTTGGATGCCTGTCTTTTTCTTTGCGTTTTTTATACATTCCGGCCATCGGTTGTTCCGACGGCATTATATAATTAAATCTTCGTCCAAAATAATGTAAAGCAAAATCAAACCGACGTTTAATAGTGCGTTTATTGAATCTAGCACAAAACCAACAACTAGTAACGTTGTGGTCAGGGCCTAGGCAAGGAATGCAGTAAGAGTGAGTCCTTATGAGGTATTTGCTTCCCACAAGAAATACAATTATTAACTTTTACTGACATCGGTCTGGAGCAAGAAAAGTTTGGTACTTAGCTTTATTGAATACTTCGGTTCTGAAATTCAATTTTGAAAATCTCAGGAGTCGGCCGACCGGCACTTGCGAACTGCTTTTCCTTCGGGCACCGTGCGGCAAGAAAGACTGAAGAAAATGGCGTCAGTTGCATCTTTTATACCCCTGGCGCACTGACGTCAGGGAAGGGACCAACAACCCGACCGGACCAAGACTTTGGAACTAGGGCCAACTGCGGATCGCCTGCCAGCAGGATAACCCAAGTGTAATGACTGCAACAGTGTAACACGATGAACATCAAGTAATTACACTGAATATCGAATCTTACTGCAATAACAGCAAAACATTTTTGCATTGGAGCTTGCTGGCACACTTCCTTACACACACACAGAGACACACACACAGACGCACACACATATATATATATATATATATATATATATATATATATATATATACACACACACACACACACACACACACACATACATAAATATGTGTGTATGTCTACGCAGGGTCTATATTATATACTCGAAGTTTCAAAACCTCGAACCTCATAATCAACACCATATGAGCAAAGTCTGAAACATCGGATATATAATACAAAATAAAAAAATATATAAAAACTTACCTAAATGCTCTGAGCAGGGGGGCAAGCCCCTCTACACCCCCCACACCCCTGCTACTTAAATATACCAACTCCGAGATCGCACTTCAGTGCAGAAAAGGAAAATCTTCCCATTCTGCTCCATACGGAGCGATTTGTTTTAACCTTCAAACTTGTAAAAGTTCGATCATATGGTGTCGAACATGTGACATTCGAACGTTTACAAGTTCGAGGTTATAATAGGAACCCTATACGCATAAATACACATACGTGTGTGTGTGTGTGTGTGTGTGTGTGTGTGTGTGTGTATATATATATATATATATATATATAAATGTATAATATATATATCTATATATATATATATATATATATATATGCATATGTATAATATATATATATATATATATATATGTATATGTATAATATATATATATATCTATATATATATATATATATATATATATATATATATATATATATATATATATATATATATATATATGTATAATATATATATATATATATATATATATATATATATATATATATATATATAGTTTTAACTGCTAAACATCTCAAATTTGACTAATTTTTTGTTAATAGTGCCACTAGTTTAGATTTACTATGCTGTTTGTACATTACAAACTTTGTTAGTTTTTTAACATTTTTGACATTATTGTTAACTTTTTCTCTGCTGTATACTCAGGAGCGTTTCTTCCCGGGTCTCCACTGAAAAAGGGCCCTGTGCCCAGTCGGACATTACCTGGTTAATAACAAAAATAAAATAAGGTTAATGTAAATGTAAACAATTTGAAGAGATATACACTTAACTGACACACAGAAAAATGTGGTGAACTTACCCATATTCTTGCTGGTAAGGGAAAAAAAAAACATGCATTTGGTATGATTCATCCTGCTTTTCAAATGGCAGTTGTGTTTAGACCAAAAATCCTGTCTATTTTCTGACTAAGAACTTTGTGCCATAAGCAAGGGATTTTGTGCCTTACGGTTCAGTATGACATGTATGATCAGATGTGCAATGGATGGATCACACCTTTAAAGTGGAATAAAGACTGAATATAAAGCTCTTCATCACCTTAGCTGCCTTGTTTAGACCTGCACAAATTAAGACTGAAAAAACTGACTAAAAAAAAAAAACTGAGGTGAATACAAAAACTTTAAACTAGTAAATAATCCTCGGTAGCTCTGTACTAAAAATAAAGATAGCTGTAACATAAATGAAACTTGTTTATAGATACTTATTAGAAAATGACTGGGTTTACTTCCTTTCTCTGTTTGTACACCAAATGAAAAGTTATACACTTGCCATAATGCTAGATCTGTGTTTGACATAGAGGGTGCTAGAGGTTTTGGCTTGGACACTCAGTTGAGATCTCAACCCTATAGCTGTGCCAGTGGGGAGTCTTACTGGGGATCTGGAGAAAGAGGGAGAAACCAGCCTCAGACTGACTGTGATCTCTGTGTGCTCTTAAAGGAAATTGCACTTTACTGTGTGTTTACTTGTCATCCTCCCAGTGTGTACATTCCCCACTGTTGCCAGTGGTGAGGATTGAGGCTCCTTGATTACTGGGCCAGTGCAGGGGCATCACACCTTCATCTTACACCAGGGCTGCTTTCTGAAGAAACTGGTTACCAGTGGAATTGAAGAGTAAGTGAAAAGGAAGCCCGGGGGCCACGTGTGACCAAAGTGTCCCTCCGTGACTGTCTGGGAAATACAGCAAAACAGCTGCTTGTGTTTGGTATTGGAGGGGGTTGTAAACAAGTTGCAACAAGGCTAGCCCCAGCAGCTGAAGATCATGGTAGACACTGTTTGACTGAGACACCAACCATGTAGCAGAAGAATCAATCTGCTCAACTTGTCCGCTAATTCACTGGATTTCCCCAGGATATGTTGCAGTTAGAAAGCACTGGTAAGACTATGCCAACTGTCAGATGCTCATGGTCTCCCAGTATGTGTGGGTTCCTCATTGTTTCTAGATGTACCAGACCACTGACATGCTGTCTGTCTGGATAGTGATAGTGATCACACCCATGTGGAAGGAGTTCCGGAAGGCCTGCAATGCTAGCAGGACTGGTCTCATCTCCAGGACATTAATGTGAAGATTGGCCTAAGTCAAAGACCATGTGCCTTGGACTATCTTCCCTACAAAATATCAACCTCCATCCAGGTCTGATCTGTCTAAAGTCAGAGTGGCTCCTGGCTAGGGAAGAATGAAAGGACAGCCTAAAGAAACCAGAGGATAATTTAGCCACTACTGAATATGGTGTTTGCAAATCCCAGAGAATTTGAAGGGATAATGTACTGTACTAATGAAGAATGGGTCACTGAATAGCGAGGGTCCGCTGTAATACCATCACATAGAAGCTGTCATGAGGAAAAAGAATGATGGATGCTGCCATACAGCCTAAGAAATGAAGGATGGATCCTGTTGGTGGACTTTTAATGAGACATGTTTATAAAGTTTGTTGGAACATAGTAACTATTCTTGACACCAGAGTTTTGGAAATCTGTGTGGCAGTGTCCAGGTGGCATCCTATGAATTCCATGGTTTGCACTGGCATTTGCTTGGACTTCTAGTTGATTGTGATTTATATGTCTGAACACAACTGCAGCAAGGAATTCCTGGCTTGGATTAGTAGAGTCCTGTAGTAAAGGGAACACCTAGAACCCCTGCAGCCTGAAATGTGCTGTAAAACTGTCATGCACTTATTGAACACCACAAAGGCTGTGGCGAGTCTAAAGACAGCACTCTGAACTGAAAATGACTGGCTTCCAGCCAAAACTGAAGGAACCTTCTGGACTGCTACTCTATCTTGATGTGGTAGTAGGCATCCTGAAGGTCCATCTAGAAGATCAAGTTGTCTTTTCTGAGAAAAGGCAATGTGGACTAAACCATGACCATCTATAAAAGTCTGTTTTATGAATTGGTTTAATTTACTGAAGTCCAGAAAGGGCCTGGAGTCCTTTTTCTTCAGAAACAAAAAGAATCATAAGTAAACTCCAGATCCTTGCTGGTCTGATGTGACCTACTGGATGACTCATTTGTCTAGCAGCTTTGTGATTTCCTGTGCTGCTGCCTTCTTCTGTGAGGGTGGAATGTCAGGAAGGTTTTTGCATGACATTTTTGGCAGATAAAGAAAGGGAATGGTATACCCTCTGGATATTACTCTCGGCACCCATGAACTGGGACTGATGGCCAACCAGGCATGAAGACCAAAAGATAAGTCCATTGTTGCTCCCCTCGGCCCATTAAGACAATAGTTAAGTGTTGACTGACTCAAGAAAGAAATCCATTAAAGATTTATGTACAGAGAAAATTAATACTATGGATAAACACCTTGAACAGACTAAACAAAAAATGCAGCCATTGCAAACTGAAGCAGGAGTTTGTCAAATCAGAAAATGTGCAAAAAAATGGGAAATAGAATCATAAAAGAATAAATGAAAGAAGGATAAGGTATCTCTTTACCACATGCTGAATAAAGCAATACAGGGATAAGGTACTATAATAATATTTACATTTGTATTTGGCAAATCTGCACAGTTCAATTTCAAGTTTGTTTACATGCTTAAACTCAAGTTCCATTACAAATTAAGATATGGATAAATATACAAAGCAAGTCAAACCACAAACAATAAAGTGTCAAACACCAGGTTATATAAGTCAGTTTTTTAGATGAGTATTTGAAACAGTTGAGCACTGGGATCAACCTAAGTTAATGAGGCAAGAGATTCCACATGCAGGACCCCTGTTATGCAAAGGAACTGTGCCCCAGAGGCATTGAGATATACCTTGGGAATTTCCACTAATCCAAGTAAAGAAAAAGGCAGGGTCATATGATCAGATACTCATTACGAAATTGCTTTAGACAAAGGGGACGAAGCCATGAAGAACTAAATAAACTAAGACAAGGTTTTATAACCAATGAGGGATTGAAAAGGCAATCAGTGCAGTTGACAAAGCACCACCTGGGCACCCCAGTACACAGACAGGCAGCAGAGTTCTGCATCAGTTGTAATCAATCAATTTCTGTGTCTGCTAACCCTAGGTAGAGAGCACTGCAGTACTTCAGACATGACAAGACCAGTGCATGCACTACCACGGGCAAATCGGTAAGCTGAATAAGGTGCTTAATCATTGAAATGTCAATTGAGGTTCTATCAGGAAGATCTGTTGATGGCTGAAACCGGATCTTTAAAGGTAAACCAACTATCTATCAGTGCACCAAGACTGCACATCCTAGATAAATTCCTACAGCCACTGTAGATGAAACAGGTTGCCAGCAATGGGGTCAACATACCTTAGCATGAATGGTCATAGCGGTGATCCTGCAGATACTGACCTTGAGGCAATTAGTGATCATCCAATTGTGGATACATTTCAGATCCAAGGCAAATTTATTAACAGCTGCCATAGAGTCTTAAGGGAAGAGGAGATATAGTAGTGTATCATCAGCATAAGAATGGAATATTAAACCACTATTTCATTTAATATCGCCAAGTGGAAGCATGCGCGTGGTAAGTAATAATGGGCATAAAATAGATCCCAGTAGCATTCTACATATTAAAGAATGGAGAGAGGGGGAATTAGCTCCCAACATAACCTAATACACATGTCTATTGAGATAAGAGGCAAACTACTGGCATACAATACCTGAGATGTCACAGTAATGTGTCATGAGATCTAATATAGTTTAATGTTTTACAGTGTCATATGCAGAGAAAAGATCTAAAAGATCAGTATGGAATAACACTGCTGACCTCTTGCAATAAGGAGATCATTAATGACCAAGGACAGCCTTAGTACTATGTCTAGAAATAAAGCCACTCTGGAATGGATCACAGATTCCATTATCTTATTTGTTTATTTATTTAATAGTCAGCTTATGTTAAACTTGAAAGTCTAAATGAGCTAAAAACCCTGTTTAAGTGGAGACCTGTTGGGAAAAGCTCTGCAGGAAAAAAAACTGTATAACATGCAAAAAAAAAAATAAGAGAAGTTGTGTATAGTACACCTATGCTACAAGGGAAATATACAAAATATACAATAAATATTATACAACAGAAGTGAAACATCATCAGCAAACTATAACAGTGAAACAACACTGAAAAATACATTAGAAAAAAGAAAAAAATATAATTAGGACAAACTGGAATTAGGTTATTTGCTAAAAAGAATGGAGAAGAGAGATTTAATGAAGTAAAAGCTTTATAAACAGATATGCAGACACGAAGGCAGTGAGGGAATGTACATATGGTTAAGTAAAGACATAAGAGGGTTTTTGAGAGGGGTAAGTTCTCAGCTAGGAAAGAAACAAAAAGAAACGAAGTCATGTACTCACCATTAGGATGCATCTGTGTTGTCTGTTTTCATCCTTCCTCAACTGATGGGTATCAGATTTGACCTCACTTCTGACCTGCCACTTTTCAGACTTAGGATCTGTAACACAATTTCCTCCCCTTACCCATAAACTCTTCCAATCCCTGTATTATCTCAGATCGAGTTTTCCTGTGTAGTCTTAGAATTCCAAAGGACTGAATACTATGGTATTCATAAAGGGAAAAAAAGAGATGGATATCAAGAGTACCAGAGTCAAGACAGTAGAAGGTCTGGAGCTAAAAAGAGGGAATGACCAAAAGGGAATATCCTTCAGGTCATAGTAGAGAGCCATATATAAATCTTCCATAAACAGAAAGGGAATGGAGAGAGGGAGGATGAGGAAGGATGAAAACAGATAACACAAATGCAACATAACTTTTGTATTGGATGTTGTATTTTTCATCCATTCCTCAACTGATGGGTCAGAGTCCCCAGCTGCTGAACTAGGGTGGTCTTCATGGAAGGATATTCCAGAGGTTGGCACAACCAAAAGCTACCCTATCCCTAGACAAAATATCCAACTTGTAATGAGCAAAGGCAAGAACATTAGTCTAAGTGGCAGCTGCACAAATGTACTGTACTGCACTGAAGTTCTTGATAAGAAAGCAGAAGTGGAAATGGGCCTTGTGGCATGAGCACATGGAAGTCTTAGTAAGGTCAAACCGTTTTCCTTGTAGACATGAGAAATACAGTCACTGAGCCATCTAGCTAAGGTTACTTTGGGCATGGAGTGACCCAATTTTGCCTTTGAGAAGGAAAAGTACAGTTTTGTACCTACCATAAATGTAGATGTCCGATAGGTATGCATCTGCAGTCATAACAAATGGGTTGTCCTGCCTCAGGCAGCCCCTCGGTTCCAAAGTCTGGGTCTGGCCTCGGCTGATGTCAAGGCATCAGCCGACGCCATTTTCCTCAGTGTTTCTTGCCCCAGATGTCAGGTGCCCTCTAGGAAGGCTAAATTTGGATAAATGCTGTAAAGTTCCAAACAGTAGCAATATATATATATATATATATATATATATATATATATATACATACATATATACAAACAAATACACCATAATAGATTGAATACCACAGAGGGGAAGGAGGGTGGGTAATCCTGACTGCAGATGCATACCTATTGGACATCTACATTTATGGTAGGTACAAAACTGTACTATGTCCTTCAAGGATGCATCTGCAGTCATAACAAATGGGTAGAATACCATAGCCAAACTGGGGGAGGAGGCACTAAGAGAAGGATGGTGTAGTCAGGATCCCCTGCAGAACTGCAGTTGCAAACCCTGCTCGGGATCTGGAGTATAAAGGAAGATTATAATGCTTGGCAAATGTATGCACGGAGCTCCAAGTAGCAGCTTCTAAAATGTCCTTGGTAGCCACCCCTCGTAGGAAAGCTGTAGTGGTGGCTGTGGCCCTTGTGGAATGAGGCCTGATATTTTCAGGAGCTGTCTTTCCATGAAAGGAGTAGCAAGCGCAATGCAATTTCCTATCCATTTTGAAATTGTCTGTTTGGAAATTGCTCTTCCTTTGCATATGCTACAAAGTTGGTCAGTTTTTCTGTTGGTTTTAGTTCTGTCCAGATAGTAGCGTAATTGTCTGTATATCCAAGGTGTGCAAAGTTTTCTCCTTTGTTCTGTGGGTTAGGGGAAAGCGTGGAGCAAATGAATAGCTTGGTTCAAGGATACCCTGGATACCACCTTTGGCATGAAAGTAGGATTGGTTCTCAGTGACACTCTATCCTGGTGGAAAATAAGAAAAGGCTGCACTGCCATTAATGCCTGTAACTCGGATACTCTTCTTGCTGAAGTGATTGCCAGAAGGAAAGCAGTTTTCCAAGATAAAACTGTAGATCTGCTGATGCTGCTGGTTCAAAAAATTGAGATCCCATGCAGGTAGCGGGAGTCTCCTTGGAGGTTTAACATTTTTGATCCCTCTCAAAAGTTGTCTGACAAGAGGGTGAGAGAAGATAGGGGGATCCATATTGTATTCTGCTGAAATTGCTGAAGCATGAATCTTAATGGAAGAATAAGACAGTCCATTGTGGAACAGTTCTGCTAAGTATTCTAGGATGTGTGCTAGGTTTGCCACTGTGACATCTGTGCCCTTTGATGTGCTCCAAATGAGGAATCTCTTCCATTTAGATGAGTATGTTTTCCAGGATAATGTCCTTGACCCTCTGAGATAAAACAGTTTTGTTTGGGTTAGTTGCAGTGTTTTCAAGTTTGGATGCAGGGTCTTGAAATTGTTCTGCATTAGAAGAAGAGGCCATAGGGTAGAGGCCATGAGTTCGCCTGAGACATGCTTCTCAGTAGCGGATACCAGTGTTGTCTTGGCCAGTGAGGTGGAAAGGCATATACTGTTAGGGCATTCCAGCTGAATGAGAGAGAGTCCACCCTCCAGGCTTTTGGGTGGTATGTCCTTGAGCAGAATTTCTTCATTTGGTGGTTGAGTTCTGGCATTCCCCATTTGTTTGTTATGATTTTGAAGATGTCTGGATGCAGCATCCATTCGTGAGCATCCGTGGTAGTTCTGCTTAAGCTGTCTGCTAGTGAATTCTCTTTTAATTTGGCCTGTAGCTGGATATTGAGATTCAGGCATAGGTTCCACAGATTGATTGCCATCCGGCATAGGGGTAGAATGTGTGCCTCCCTGTTTGTTTATGTACCACATGACCGAGGTGTTGTCTGTCCTTATCAACAGATGTCCTTGCTGGAGGAATGGCTTGAAAGCCTCGATTGCATGCTTCACTGCCAGCATCTCCTTTTGGTTTATGTGCATGCTTAGCTGTCCTTGAGGCCATAGGCCTTGGATACATTTGTCCTCCATGTCTGCTCCCCATCCTAGGTCTGAGGCGTCCGTGGTGATGGTCTGCCTTGGTTTTGGTTTGTTGAAAGGCAACCCTCTGTTGGACTGGCAGGCCTGAGCCCACCACAGGAATTCCTTTTGTAGGCATGGAATGATTGGTATCATGGTTTCTAGACTATGCCTGTGTTGAGACCATACATTCCTTAGGTACCATTGTAATTTCCTCATATGCAGCCTGGCATGTGGGATCAAGATTATGCAGGATGCCATGAAACCCAGGGCCTGCAAGACTTTCCTTGCAGTAAGCTGAGTTTGTCTTGTCAAAGTCATGAAATAATCTGGAAATTGTTTTTGTTTTTCTTCTGTGAGAAAAGCCATCTGAGTGATTGTGTCCAGATCCGCACCCAAAAAGGTTATCCTGTGGGATGGCACTAGTCTTGACTTTTGGATGTTGACTGTGTATCCCAAGGCCTGTAGCAGGTGTATGACACAGGCCAAGTCCTTTAACAATTTTGTCTTGTACTGATGCCTGGCATTTTGTGAATGCTCTGGGCGCAGTAGATAAGCCAAAGGGCAATGCTGAGAATTGATAATGCTCTGATCCTGCAAGAAATCTGAGGTGTCTTCTGCAATCTGGTCGGATAGCAGGTATGCCTCCTTGAGATCTAGAGTAACCAGCCAAGACTCCTTGCCCAACATGGGAAGAAGTTGCTGTAGGGTCAGCATTTTGAATTTTGCCACAATGAGATATGTGTTCAGTGCGGACAAGTCGAGAATAGGCCTCCATTGGTTCTTGGTACAAGGAATAGTCTGGAGTAAAATCCATGGCCTTGTTCCATAGATGGTACCCTTTCTATCGCTTTCATCTGAAGTAAATTGTTGATTTGTCTTAAAGCCTCTGCCTTCTGATTTGGTGGAAGGTTTGGCATTCCCTTCTTTTGGTAAAGTGTGGAAGTGAAACCTGTATCCTTTGTCTATTGTCTGCAATGTCCATGGGTCCTTTGTAATGCAATGCCAGTTTTTTGAGAATAAAGCCAGCTTTCCGCCCAAGGGAGCTACCAGTTGATCCCTGGTAATCAGAGTCAAGTCATTGTGTCTGTCCTGTGGTAGTGGTTGTAGTTGCAGCTGTGGTACTACTCCTCTGGTTGGCAGGCTGCCAGTGACAGCCTCTGTAGGCACCCTTTGATTGACCTCTGCCTCTAGGGCGTCTAATTCCTGCCCCTCTGTGCTCTGGAGGTGTCTGGAAAGGACCAATTCTTTGTAGGCCAGTTTCTGCTGAACCTTGGATGTTGGACCTGCAGAAATTCCTTTACTGTTTGCACAGATTTTGCTTTTTCTTCCACTTTCTTTAGAATCTCCTGTGCAGGGGAGCCAAATAAACTTTGTTTCTCCATAGGAGCATCAAGGAGTTTAGCCTTGACATGGTCTGGCAAGGATTGCTCTTTTAGCCAGGCATGCCTCACATTACTGCTCCAGTCATAGCTGATCTAAATGAAGCCTCCAGTGCATCATAGCCACATTTTAAGAAATGATTACTGACCTGCTGAGAATTGTGTACCAAATCCTGAAGGGATGTCCTAAAGGTTCAGGAGAAGAAAGCTTCTTATTCAGCTGATCTAACAAAAATTCTTGGTACTGTATCATATGAAATTGACAGTTTAATGCCCTGGCAGAAAGAGTAGCAGATGTATAAACCTTTTACCCCAAGACTCTCTTTCAGAGGGTAGGGATTTTTGCAGTAGCAGCTGCAACTCCTTTTGGGCCCTGAGAAATGGTTTCTGGGTCTGCAGCATGGGCTTTATAGAGGTGGAAGTGAGAATCCGGGACCCTGTAATATCTGTCAGGTTTGGCAGGGGCCGGGGGAAGAGAATCAGGGGTAGAAGTGACATCATTATACACATCATCAATTACAGTTAGAACAGGTGGTATGGCTAAGGGCCTATGCTGGGGCAAATGCAGAAATGTCCTTAATCTTTTTCTAGAATCAGAAACATCCTGACCCTGCCATTGAAAGTGCTCCCTCATGGAGTGCAAAGTTTCCCCAAAGGAAAATTCTTCAGGAGGGGAGGCCAAAGGAATAGAATCTTCTGCATCTGAATCCTCATAAGGCGAGTAGGCCCCTTCCTGTTGGTCTGAATGATCAGATCCATCGGTGGAGTAATCAGAGGAGAAAGGTTCAGAGGGATCAGTCCTGGGCCTTTTGTCTGGTGGAGGTTGGGAGGCCCTGTCTGGGTGAGGTTGGGAACCCCTAATTAAGGATATAAGGTCCTCAGCAAGACTGAGAATCTGAGAACTTGAGGAAGGCCTCTGAGAAGTAGATTTGGCAGGCAAAGCTTTTGAAAGTTTGGCAGCTTTAGCCCTGGAGAAGGCCTTAATAGACATAGAAGCCGGGGGCCTAGCTGCCCCACGTGCAGGAGTAGAAATGTCCAAAGGAATGATGTCAGACAATTCTTGAGCACTAGCTTCGGTAGGGATATCTGTAGCCGACTCAGGTCATAGTAAGAACCGAGGACTCTGTTTCAGCGAAACCGAGACACTCAGCGGTAGGCCTAGCGTGGTTTCAGCGAAATCGCGGGCCGTGAGTGTCGGTCCTTTCCTTCGTTTTTGGCCCCATATGTGTGGAGTCTCCGACGGCATTTTATATGCAAAATCAGCTCCAAAAATTCTTCTGCAGAGTCCGTCGGTTGAAGGCACAGGCTAAACAAGCTGATACGCCGCGGGTCTGGGCCTAAGCAAGGAAGACAGTAAGAATGGAAATCCTTATGAGGTATTTGTTTCAGTTAAACAATTATTTACTTTTTCTGACATCGGCAAGAAAGAGTCCCCAACGGGTACTTAGCTTTTTTAGTCTTCGGTAGCTGAAATCTCTGGATCTGACTGACCGGCACTTTGCAGCTTGCTTCGGCCGCTAGCACCGCGCAAGAAAGACTGAGGAAAATGCAGCTGATGCCTTTATACCCCAGAAGCTCTGACGGAAAGAAAAAAGAAATTCAGCCGGGCCAGACCAGACTTTGGAATCCGGCCGACCGAAGGGCTGCCTGAGGCAGGACAACCCATTTGTTATGACTGCAGATGCATCCTTGAAGGACATCAAACAATTGGTCAGATTTTCTGAACATTTTACTTCTATGGAGGAAGAAGCTGAGCTGTCGATGTACATCCAATAAATGAAGCATATATTCCTGTTTGTTAGTGAATTTCACAAAGAAGACAGGCAAATTAATGGACTGATTATGCACAATCTACAAGGCTACCTTTGGTAAAAAGGAACGGTTGGTTCAAAGACAAATTCCCTCTTTGTGAAAAACTGGGTAAGATGGCTGACAAGATAGTGTCTGAAGTTCAGCTACTCAAATGGCTGATGTAACAGGAACTAGAAAAATAATTTTCCAAGATAAATACTTTAAATCTACTTTAGTGACTGGTTCAAAGGGGGACTGCATCAGGGCTTGTAAATGTATTGTAAGGTCCCAAGGAGGAGAAGAGTTCTTAATAGGTGGTCTGAGTAGAAAGGCACCCTTGAGGAATGCTTTGCACAGTTTGAAAGAAGCTAGGGAGGAATGATTTTTGCCAACATGAAAATTGGAAATAGCAGATAACTGTACATTGACTGCAAAATAACTTGCCCCCTCATGGAAGGTTGAAGCAAGAAAACCTTGGACAGCTGGAATGGGGTCTGAGAAAGGATCCAGGTTTTCCCATGAGCCCAAATGGCAAACCTTTTCCATTTGCTCTTGTTTATTTTCCTGGTAGAATTCTTTTGGGAGGATGTGACAATATGTATAACCCGAGAAGAAAGCCCGGACTGTCTAGCCACCACTGGAAGTGGAGAAACCATGCAGTGAGCTTGAAGGCATGTATATCCGAGTGAGGCAGTCCAGACAGGTGAGAGAGGAGATCTGGAGAGGGATCCAGTCTCAAGGAGGGGATATTAAATGAAGCCAAAAAGGGGCAAAGAGGACTACTGTGTTCTTCCACTGTCAAACATTCTGTAGAAACTTCAGGATTGGTGGAGGTAAGTGGATAATTCAGAAACCAGCAATGGTAACAAGCATATCCCAAAGAAAGGGGATAAAAGAGAGGGAATACCAACAATGGTAAGAAGGAAACTAGATGACTAGTACAGAAGGAAGAAGAAGCAAGGCATACATGTAAATGTAGTACAACAAAGAACGATTTCTATCAAGGGAGGGAAGAACAAGTAAAGAGTAAATGACTCAGAATAAGATTGGAGAGACAACTATCATAACCAAAAGAACAAAAAGCACTTATCTGGAAGCTTGAGCTACTTCAACCATGTCTGCTTCTGAGAGCGGCAATCAAAATTTGAAGTAATAGAGGGTTTGGAGGGGATTATGGGTAAGGGAAGGAGCTTGAGCAATGGATCCCAAGTCTGAAAAGTGGTTGTGTCCAATCCAAGGTCATATACAAGACCCATCACTTGAGGAACAGATGGAAAAAGGCAAAATCAGATCATAGTTTTAGGCAAACGTAATGGTGTAAAAAGAATAGTAAATAACTAATGCAAGGCTAATAGGATTACGCTTCAAAGATCAGTAGAAGTTGTAATAAGGTGAAAGAGAAATACATTGGAGATGGTCATAAAATAGATGATGGATTAATTCTATTTGTTGAAAAGGCATGCTGAAAGTGAATATACTTATCCAGGTGTTGCGCAAAAACAAAACCATGTGTTGTTCAGGTGATGTTTTAGATGAGACTTAAATGATTTTAGTTAGTATATCTGTCGTAGAACTAATCAAATTGAGTACCAGACTTTCAAGACACATTGTGAGTACAATGCAACAACAACAGCATTACTGGATTTAGTGACAGCAAGAAGCAATTTATCACCTGATTGCACAGAACATTTTATTGAGGATGGCTGGATGATGTTATTTAGCCAGGGACATTTTACAGATTTAAAGATGAGGTTATGGACTGTTACCAGTTGTGAGCAGTTTAGGTGGTGTGAAAGTTCTGTCCAACTTAGGTGTATGAGAGATGAGCAGAGATGACTCCTATAGGAATGGTTTTGCAGCACATTTCAATGTTATTGTAGCAATTTTCTAACTTACTTATAGCAGTGTAATACATTACTGAAAAAATACACTGAACTAACATCAGTTATATATACGGTTAAGGAAAACCATTTTTGCCAGCTCCAAGGGAGAAGCTTGTAGGCCACTGCTTTAGTAACCAGCTACAAAGGCTTAGACTAAATCTTGTAACCCAAATAATATTGCATGAGCAATTTATTTATCCTATTCACACTTATGGCCAACAGGTGGAATCTGGCAGCTGCTACAACAGCTATAAGGGACTGCAGTCCAGATGCCAATGTGAAGCGCCCCCAGGAACTGCAAATGCTATCTATGATTATGGTGAGTACATACATTTTGTACACAATGTTGTCCATTTTCATCTGCTTCAACTGCTTTGACAGATTTGCTAGCTACCAATTACCTTGGGGTTATCAGGGAAGGGGTATTCCTGAGCACAGCAGAGCCAAAGGAGGGGCACAACCTAGAATGCACATCCAACCGATAATGAGACACAAAGGTATGGATAGTAGACAATGATGCAGCAGCACAAACCTCATCTTCTGTTGAAAAACTGGTAAAGTTGTAAAGGACTTTGCTGAATGAGCTGTCGGTTGTATGGATAAAGATAAACTTAACTTGTCATAGACAAACAAAATGTAGTTAGACATCCATCTTGAAATAGTAACTTTACATATGCCCTGCCCTAGCTTAACCTTTGAGAGTGCAGTAAACAATTGATCTGACTTTTGAAACCCTTTGTTCTGTGAAGATAATATCTAAGCTGTCTGTGAATATCAAGCAAATGTAAAGCATATTCCCCTTTATTTGAAAATTTAGGGAAGAAAACTGGAAGATTTATGGACTGGTTGATATTTGATTTAGATGCCACCTTTGGAATAAAATAAGGATTTGGTCTTAGGAAGACTCTTTGTGAAAAAAATGAATATGGTGGCTTGCAGGAAGGACTTGCAATTCTGAGATTCTTATAGCTGAACTGCTTTCAAAAATATTGTTTTCCATGATAAAACTTTTAAGTTTAAGGAAGATGCTGATTCAAACTGAGCTTGTGTAATGGCTTGAATCATTATTGTAATGTCCCACGGAAGAACAGGATCTCTTACGGGAGGTGTACGTGGAGAAATTCCTATCAAAAAAGGCATTGGAGACTTACAAGGAGGCTATAGGTATCTGATTGCGGCCAATGTGAAAATCTGAAATAGCTGCTAATTGTACCTTTATAGTGGAAAAACATGAACCTTTGTGAAACTATTCTGATAAAAAGTCTAATATTGAAAGAAGTGGGGTGGGAAAAGAGTCTAAGCCCTCTTCCACAGCCCAAAAGGAAAACCTTTTCCATTTACTTCGGTATACATCTTCCAGGTATTAGATTTCTGTGAAGCTGCTAGGATGTGTAATACTTTGCCTGAAAACCTGGTATCTCTGGCCATTGTTAAGATTGGAGGAACCATGCAGTTAGTTTCAAGGTCTCTGTGACCAGGAGAGGATACCTGGATGAATGGGACAGGAGATCTGGGCTGTGAGCCAAAGTCCACTGAGGACAGAAAAGTGAAGCCAAAGAAATGGGAACTAAACTTAGCGAGGCCAATAACAGAAAGTAAGGATTACCTTTGCCTTCCACCTTCTGACTTTCTGAATGAGCTATGCAATCAGAGGGAACGGGGGAAAGGTTAATTTTGGCTCAGAGTGTCCCTCAATGACTGACCCTGAGGACAGATTAGGGCAAAGTAACTGCTGCATTTGTTGTTTAGGTGGGATGCAAACAGGTTGTAAAAAGGTTGGCCGCAGCAGTAGAAAATTTCATTCACCACTGTATGATTGCAGGGACATTCGTGAGGCCAAGAGAATATTTCTGCTTAACTTGCCTGCTCAAACATCAGAAGTCCCCCGAGATATGTGTTGCTACAAGAAAGTGGCGGGAAGGCATCACCTACTGCCACACTCCCATGGCTTCCTGACATAACAGATAAGATCTAATTCTCCTTTGTTTGTTGATGTACCAGACTACTGGCATGTTATCTGTCTGTACAGAAATCACACCTTCTGGCAGCTAATTTTGAAATGTCTGCAGCTCTAGTACGACTGTTCTCATCTCCAGAAACTTGATGTGAAGACTGGCCTCTAACAGTGTCCAAGTACCCTGAACAGTCTTCCCTTTGTAATACCCCCCCCCACCCTAAAACAGAAGTGTCCATGGTGGCTACAGCTTTGGGAGGTGGAAGACAGAAGGAATGACTTTCTAATCACCAAATGATACAAGTCCTGCACACTGGAGTTAGTCTGATGGGAGTAATTAAAGGCTGATTAGGTTGAGGCCATTGGTCTGATAGGGTCCACTGGAGAACTCTCACATGAAAATGTGACAGTGGGATCAAAGTCGCTGTTGAAGTCACAAGACGAATTTTAGAATCAGTTTTTCTGAAGGTTCAGGGTACGCCAAGACCCAATATGCTACTTTTCTAAGTGAAAGAATTCTGGAGTTTGGTATGGTAGACATCTGGTTTATTGTGTCCAGGTGGCATCTGAGGAATTGAAGTGACTCAGCTGGATTGAGTTGACTCTTCAGTATGTTGACTATGACACCCAAGGTGTGCAGTAAAGTACAGTTGTGTACCTACCATAAATGTAGATGTATGTTGAATATGACACCCAAGGTGTGCAGTAAAGTACAGTTGTGTACCTACCATAAATGTAGATGATCGAGTGTATTCACTGTTGCAGTCATTACTCTTGGGTTATCCTGCTGGCAGGCTACCCACAGTCGGCCTGAATTCCAAAGTCTTGGTCTGGCATCGGTTGCTGTTAACTCTTCCCTGAGGACAGTGCACCAGGGGTATAAAAGATGCAGCGGACGCCATTTTCTTCAGTTTTTCTTGCCCCAGATGTTAGGTGCCCCCAAAAGGGTAGGCTAAATAGATTATGCCAATAAACATGCATGCACTAAAGTAAACATTTGCGTCATCTACAAGCAAATACACCACATAGGTTGTATAGAATAGAGAAGTATGGATAAGACCCAGCAAATGAAAGGGGGATGGTGGGAGGGTAACCTGGACTGCAACAGTGAATACACTTGAACATCTACATTTATGGTAGGTACACAACTGTACTATGTTCATCGTGTTTCACTGTTGCAGTCATTACTCTTGGGTTGAATCCCAAAGCTGAGGATGGGTGGCTGGGCTAAATAGGATTAGGAGAGGCTATGAGGCCCTGCAGAACTGCAGTGGCAAAGCCTGTTCTGGATTTAGAGTAGAGAGGTAAGTGGTAGTGCTTTGTAAAAGTGTGCACTGAACTCCAAGTTGCAGCCTCTAAGATGTCTTTGGTTGGTACTCCACTGAGGAAGGCTGCTGAAGTGGCTGCTGCTCTGGTAGAATGTGGCCTAATGCCCTTAGGCACTAATTTGCCATGCTGTGAGTAGCAGAAATGAATGCAATGGCCTATCCATTTTGAAATAGTCTGTTTTGAGATGGCCTTTTCTTGTGATCCTGCAGCATATGCCACTAAAAGTTGCTCAGTCTTTCTGAAAGCTTTAGTTCTGTCCAAGTAGAAGTGTAGCTGTCTGTGTATGTCCAAAGAATGCAGAAGTCTCTCACCCTTTTTCTGTGGGCTTGGATAAAAGGTAGGCAAGTGAATGGTTTGGTTAAGGGCCACACTGGACACCACCTTAGGCATAAATGTAGGGTTTGTCCTCAGAGAAACCCTGTCTGGATGGAAAATGATAAAAGGTTCCACAGCCATGAGTGCCTGTAACTCCGAGACTCGTCTTGCAGAGTTTATTGCTAGGAGCAGAGCTGTTTTCCAGGATAAGAATTTTAAATCAGCTGTTGAGGCTGGCTCAAAAGGAGGCAGTGTGAGTTTTTCCAAGACATAATTGAGGTCCCATGCATGTATTGGTGCTCTCCTTGGAGGTCTTATGTCTTTGGCCCCTCTGAGGTACTGCCTTATTAAAGGATGAGAAAAGATAGGTGGTTCCGTATTGTAATGGGCCGAAATGGCAGAGGCATGAATCTTAATTGATGAGAAGGATAGGCGTTTGTCCAGCATCTCAGTTAAGTATTACAAAACCTGAGGAATATTTGGTACAATGTGTCAATTCCTTGTTCCTGGTTCCAAACAAAGAATCTCTTCCATTTTTCTGTATAAGATTTTCTGGTACTGGGCCTCCTGGCCTCCAAGACAACATCCATTACAGCTTTGGAAAGGGGAGTGTTCTGAATGACTACATTATCCGCCATGCTGCCAGATTTAAGGTCCTGAGTTGGCTGTGCAAGATCTGATTGTTTTGTTGGGTCAGTAAGTGAGAAGTTAGAGGCAATGTCCAGGCTGGACCTTGAGACAAATTCTTTAGGATTGGGTACCAGTGCTGGCGTGGCCAGTTTGGGGCAATCAGTATCATTTTTGGCTTCTCTTGTCTGACTTGTAGGAGTACCTTGGGGAGGAGAGGCAGTGGAGGAAAGGCATATACTGTTAGGTTTTTTCAGCTGAAGGATAGGGCATCCACTTTCCATGCTTGCTTGCGATAAATCCTTGTGCAGAATCTCTGTAGTTGGCAGTTGTGAGGGGAGGTAAATAGATCTATGTCTGGGCGTCCCCATTTCCTTGTTATCATGCTGAAGACTTGTGGATCTAGTTTCCACTTGTGGGGATCCATGAGGTTTCTGCTTAGTTTGTCTGCCAGAGTATTTATTTTTCCTGGCAGGAATTGTGCTTGCAGGTGAACTTGATAAGTCAATGCTGTGTCCCACAAAGTCTTGGCTTGTCTGCAGAGGGGGTAGGAATGTGAGTCTCCCTGCTTGTTTATGTATCACATGACTGTAGTATTGTTCGTCTTTATCAGTAGTTGTCCTGGATGAAGTAGATCCTTGAAGGCTGTCAGGGCATTCTGAACAGCTAGCATTTCTTTTTGATTGCTATGAAGATGCATCTGGTTTGCGGGCCATGTGCCCTGAGTACATTTTCCTGCCATGTGGGCCTCCAGGCATAATCTGATGCATCCGTTGTCAGTGTCTGCCTGGCTGTGGGTAAAGTGAATGGCTGTCCCTTGTTGTGGTGACAGGCCTGTGCCCACCATCGAAACTCCTCTTGCAGGCAAGGAATGAGGGTAATTAATGTTTCCAGGCTGTGGCAATGTTGAGACCAAACACTTTTTAGGTACCATTGTAGTTTCCTCATATGCAGTCTGGCATATGGAATTAGCAGAATGCTGGATGCCATGAAGCCCAAAGCCTGCAGAATCTTTCTTGCAGATAACTGGGTTTTTGCTGCCAACATTTTGAAGTAAGAAGTCAGTGGCCTTTGTTTGTCTGGTGTGAGATAAGCCATCTGGGCAGTTGTATTTAAGCTTGCACCCAGGAATATTATCTCTTGAGAGGGTACTAATTTTGATTTCTTTTCATTTACTGTGTACCGTAGGCAAATTAGTAATCTTTTTACAAACGCCAGATGCTTTAGTAGAATGTCTTTGTTCTCTGCTTGAATAAGGCAGTCATCCAAGTAAGGATATATTTGAATTCCTCTTTGTCTGCAAAAAGCAATTACTGGTGCCAGGCATTTTGTGAAGACCCTGGGCGCAGTAGATAAGCCAAAGGGCAGTGCAGAGAATTGGTAGTGCATTGAGCCAGCTATGAATCTGAGGTATCTTCTGCAAGACTGTCTGATTGGGACATGCAGGTATGCCTCTTTTAGGTCCAAAGTTACGAGCCAAGCTTTCTTGCCCAGCATGGGCAGTAGCTGCTGCAGAGTCAACATTTTGAATTTTGGAACGTCCAGAAATGTCTTTAGAATAGACAGGTCCAGTATTGGTCTCCAGGCTTTGTCCTTTCTGGGCACCAAGAAAAGTCTTGAGTAAAATCCTTGTCCCTGCTCTTGTTGTGGTACCCACTGAATGGCCCTCATGTCCATAAGGGATGAAACTTGCTTTTGTGCCTCTGCCCATTGATTGTGTGGCAGGTCTGGCATACCTTTTGCCCTTGGCAGGGTGTGCAAGTGGAACCTCTAGCCCTGAGACACTATGTTCAAGTCCCATTTGTCCTGGGTAATCATGTGCCAATTTGGTGAAAAACATGCTAGTTTTCCCCCTAAGGGGGCTGCCAAAAGATAAGTGCTTGGTTCTGGGAGAGGAAAGTCATTGGGACTGTTTCCTGTAAGGTTGTGATTTGTCTTCTCTGCTTTTGGAGGTAGAAGCACCCCATTGCTTAGGCCTGTATGAGCCTTGGGGCTGGAATCTGCCTCTGGGGCATCTGTATCTGCCTCTTTGTGGCCTGTCTGACACTGGAAAGGACCAATTCTTTGTAGGCCAATTCCTGCTAAATCTGGGTGGCTGTACCTGTAGGAAATCCTTAACTGTCTGCATGGATTTCGCTTTATCCTCCATTTTCTTCAACACCTCTTTTGCCTTAACACCAAACAAAGTATCATGCTGTAATGAAGCATCCAATAATTTTGCTTTAACAGATCAGGCAGATTCTGTTCCTTTAACCAAACATGCCTTCTAAAGACAGAACCCGTAACAGTGGCCCTGCAAGAGGCCTCCAGTTAATCAAAACCACATTGCAAAGTATGCTTTCCCACTTGCTCAGCTGCATGCAATAAATCCTGCATTTCCTTGTTTTCAGAACATTCAGAATTTGTCAACATTTTCTGTTTAAGCAGTGACATTAAGTATTGCTGATATTTAAGCATATGAAACTGACAATTTAAAGCAGTTACAGCCAAGGTAGCAGATGTTTAAACTTTTTCCCCATCTGTCCAGTGCCCTAAAATCCCTATCAGAGGGGACAGGGTTTTTTGCAGTGGAAGCCTTGACCCCTTTGGGACCCTGAAAAATAGTCTCTGGGTCAGCAGCAGGGTTCTTATATAGAACTTTATGGATGTATGGAACCCTGTAGTATCTGTCTGGCTTAGCAGGTGCAGGGGGTAAAGAGTCAGGAGACAGGCCGGACTCTGAAAATACATCATCTACAATGTCTAGAACAGGTGGAATAGCAAGAGGTCTGTGCTAAGGTAGTAAAAGAAAGTCTCTGAGCCTTTTCTTAGATTCTGAGTAATCCTGGCTCTCCCAGTGAAAATGCTCCCTCATGGTATGCAGGGTTTCCCCAAAAGAATAATCCTCAGGAGGAGAGGCTGAAGGAATAGATTCTTCAGCATCAGAATCCTCATAGGGAGGAAAAGAGTATCCCTGTTCAGAAGAGGAATCAGAGGAAATTGAAACCTGATCAGAAGAGTCATATTCTGTCTCTTGCCTAGGCCTCTTATCAGGAGGGGGATGGGAACCCCTAATCAAGGTAATTAGGTCTTCGGCCATCTTAAGTGTCTGTTTCTTATGCATGGAAGTCTGTCCAGGAGAATGCTTTACTAGTTTCTTTGTCTTTAGAGCTGTTTTAGTCTTTGTCTTTGAAGCTGAGGTTGGCTTGACATATAATTGTTTAGGTCTGAAAACACCCACAGAAGCCAATGCCTGCTCAGCGGCTCCGGACCCATCTGAGGGAATAGTCTCTGAGAGTCCAATACCTTGAGTATCCAGAGGCCTAGTCGGCTCCACGTGGGAGTCGGAAGTGTCCTGTGGCTCTGAGGTAGCGGGCGTCAGGGGCTGCGAAAGTGCCTCACTGAGAACCGGCGACTGGCCTAGCGGGGGTGTCGTCATCAGTTTTGGACCTCGGATGCCTGTCCTTTTCCTTGTACTTTTTATAAACACCGGTCATTGGCTGTTCCGACGGCATTATACAGTTAAACCTTCGGCCAAAGTAATGAAAGGCAAAATCGTACCGACGCTTAATAGTGCATTGGTTAAATATAGCACAAAACCAACAGCTAGCAACGTCGTGATCAGGGCCTAGGCAAGGAATACAGTAAGAATGAAAATCCTTATGAGGTATTTGCTTCCCACAAGAAATACAATTGTTAACTTTTTCTGAAAGAGGTCTGGAGCAAGAAAAAAGTTTTCCCAATGGGGTACTTAGCTTTAATAAAGACTTGGGATATGAAATTAGATTTTGAAAATCTCAGGAGTCGGCCGACCGGCACTTGCAAACTGCTTTTGCTTCGGGCTCCGTGCGGCAAGAAAGACTGAAGAAAATGGTGTCCACTGCATCTTTTATACCCCTGGTGCACTGATGTCAGGGAAGAGGCGACAGCAACCGACACCGGACCAAGACTTTGGAATTCAGGCCGACTGCGGGTAGCCTGCCAGCAGGATAACCCAAGAGTAATGACTGCAACAGTGAAACACGATGAACATCTGCAGTAAAAGGTCCCACTGCCTGATTAGCAAATTCTTGGTCAGAGCAGTTACGAGCCAATCGGCCAAGTAAGGAAGTACCTGGAATGCCTGCAGTCTTAGACGGACTGTCACTACACTACTGCCATGCATTTGGTAAACACCAGGGGTGTCCAAAGTCCGGTGTTCTGAATTGAAAATGACTGGTTTTCAGCCTGAAATGGAGAAATCCCCTTGAATGCTTGTTTATCTTTACATGATAACAAGCATCTTGGAGCTCTATTGAGCATATCTAGTTGTCCTTCTTGAGTAGAGGTGGAATGGACTGAACTATGACCATCAAGAATGTTGCCTGCTTCACAAACTGATTAAATGGCTTAGGTCCAAAACTGGTCGTAGTTCTCCTGTCTTTTTTCAGACTAGAATCAGCCTTCAGTAGATGCCATATCCTAGTTAGAAAAAAGAGCCATCCACCAGACTAACAGCCTGTTGACTTCTGCTGTGGCGGTTTCCATTTGATGGGATGGTACTAGGGAATCCTTTTCCTTGGGGAAGAGAAAGAAAAGAAATTGTGTTTCCTTTGGTTGATTATCCACGATACGCATGAGTCCAAACTACTGGCCTGCCAGGTTAGAGGGAGTATGGATAAGTGCCCACTGCATACCTCCAGAGTAAAGCAGTTCGGTAATTCCTTCAGCAGAGCTGAAAGGATTCCTCTGAATAGGGTTCATGAAATCCTTGGTTTTGTGGACTACCTCTGCCTCCAGGTTGACATCCATTATAGCCACCACCATCCCTGCCACGGAATGAGTCTGCCTGAAGAAGTATCTTGGTTAAAAACCTGTAATTTTCTGAAGCACATTTTCTTTCCTCCTCGATTCCTGGAAATGGTCCTTTGAGTAATTGAGAACTGGATTCCTGCAGCAGACAGGATCTTACCATCCTGCTCACCCCTGGCGAGTGTGTCAGTAACTTTAGGTCCAAACAGATTGGAACCATCAAATGGGGACACTAAGGAAGGATGTCTTAAAGCCTTCCACAAAATCATGTAACTGCATCTAAGGATGATGGCATATGGTGATACCAGTGCCTGCTACTCTAGCTGTTCCATCAGCTGCATTGGACAGCAGATGCATGGAAACTTTGGAAAGTGAATTTAAGGTCGATAGCTGAGACTCCACATTCTTTGGATGTCTGTTGGCAAATTACCTGAGACAGAATTGGTAAGCTCATTGGTTAATTATCTCTGAAAACGTGTAACACGAACCAGGTAGTTCAGCTCTCTAAGAGAAAAAGATGCTGAAGTCCGCTTCCAAATCTGTCCAGAGCTCTAGATTCCCTCAGAGAGCTCTTTCTTAATGGACGCCACTACAACCATAACATCTACCAGAGGACCTTTACTCCTGTAAGCCCTATCTTTTGGTGCTGCTAGATGTTTTCAGGCTTTTTATGAATAGGCTCCACTGTTTTAGGCTCCTTTCAGGCCCTCAGACACAAAATCAATGAGGGCATCAGGAGGAGGAACTACCTATGTTGTAGAAGAGACAGTTCCAAAAAGCCTCCAGGAACACGGATTATTCTGAGGAAGGTGCATCGGTGGAACAACACCCCCCCTTCTGTTTCACCAGATCTAGGCATTTGCTGAAGGGGGATCTAGGGGAAACCACCTTCAGTCAAATCGGTTTCTTCCATTCGGGTGATGAATCTAAATGTCTCCTTTTACAATTCTGATTCTTACGGACATGATGTTGGAGAACTTCAGCCGATGGAGCTGAATCAGACTGGGAATTCAAAGACAGAACTTCAATGAGACCTTTGGAAGCTGAATGTCCCTGTTGACAAGGAAGTGTGGATGTTGAAGCAGAGAAAGGAAGGCGTCAGGATGGATCTATGCAAGGTGAAGGCATCCCTTCTCTTGTAGCAAGAACCTGCTTAAAGGCCTTGAAAGTCGAGGAGGAAAATGGAGCAGAGGAAGTCTTTCTAGTAGTAGGAACAGAGAAAGCTCCACCGATGCTGAGCCACCGCAGTTCTGAGGCTAATATCAAAGCCGAACTTTCAAGAGTGGACACCCCAAGAGGAAAAGAAGGATTTGAGAGTTTTGGAGTCTATCCTTCCCCTAGAGCTGTGACTCCAATGCTTCAGCTCTGACTCTCGTCTCGATCTAACAAGGTCAGAGTTGAAGTGGTAAGCACTATCTGTGCCAACGTTGTTGCTCTGGAGATGTTTGGATCCATGGATAGTGGATCGATGTGTTGGACTGGAGAAGTCCTGGGATCTGTTCTCAGCCTAACCTATGGAGATGAAGTTGAGACAATCCTCAACTGTATCTGTGCTTGAAAAAAATCTCCACATCATCCTGTCATCATCTTCAGTGAAACTTCTCGAAGAAGAGGGTATCAAAGACCTCCTCTGGCACTTCTACTGCAAAATCCGAGAAAGCAGTTAGGGACTGACAGGCCCTGTTGAGAAATGGAAAAGGAGTGAAAGAGATCGGATCTGACTAGTATTTGGATCTGACTGTTTTGCAATCTTCAGTGCTGAACCCGAGAGAACTCACAGGTTGGGGAACCATTTTCTACCTTCTCAAGCCTCTTTTCAGGAGTCTTGCTTTCTAGAAACTTCTCTTCATTCCTTCTCTTTTTCCTTCGGTTTTGGCTGCTCTCTAGCCTGGGAAGGAGAAGGAAATGTAGCTGGATGAGATGAACCCGAATGACTGGGTAAAAGTTCTTTCAATATTAGCTTGTCCCTTTGACTCTGAAGCACTTTGTGACCAAAGGAAGCACAAGCCTCACAGTCAATGTCAAGGTGAGATGCTCCCAGACAGAAGACACAAATACAGTGAGAATCCTGTGAAGGGATTTTGTGTCCACATCTGGAACATTTCTTGAAACTTTTATCTGACATTATTCTTCATATCAACAACGACAATGACAGAAAAAGACTAGAAGCCCAAATAGACAATGTTATCAACCGTCTAATAAAACATGCTAAAACTATAGAAATAGAAGCACACCAAATATTGCCACAGTACTTCATTATATAGAATAAGTATCCTATATATGTAAATGCATATGTGTGTGTGTGTTTGTGTGTATCTCTCCTTCCCTCTCTCTCTCTACATATATTATATAAAAAAATATATATATATACATATATACACATACATATACACACATATATACATATACATACATGTATAATATATATATATATATATATATATATATATATATATATATATATATACATACATATATATATATATATATATATATACATACATACATAGATATATATATATATATATATATATACATACATACATAGATATATATATATATATATATATATACATAGATATATATATATATATATGTATATGTAATATCTATATATATATACATACATAGATATATATATATATATACATACATATATATACATACATAGATATATATATATATATATATATCTATATATCTATATATACATATACATAGATATATATAATATATATATATATATATATATATATATATATATATATATATATATATATATATATATATATATATACATATATATATATATATATATATATATATATATATATATATAGATAGTTAAACCTCAAGATGCACGCACTCAAAACTCTCCTTAGCATGGAGAACATCCATAACTGTGCAGTAATAGAAACCTGGTTCAAGGCTCCCAAGAGCACCCCAGCACTACCAGGTTATACCTCATACCATGCTTTTCGGCCCCAAAAGTTGGACCGAACCACAAAAGGAGGGGGAGTATCAATATCCGTCAAAGATACCCACACCTCCAGGTTGTTGGCACAGCACGAAGCATCAGAGACTATCCATGTGCAACTAACTGTGGGTAAAACTGCCTTCCAGTTTATAGCCTGCTACAGACCACCCTCCCAAACACAGGAATCCCACTCGGCCTTCCTGAGAATACTGGAAAAAATGAAGGTCTCTCCAAACACCATTATATTGGGTGACTTCCAACTACCCAAACATAGACTGGGAGCATTACTCTAGCTCCAACACCCTAGCCCAAAGGTTCCTAGAATTTATAAACTCAAATGCTATGGAACAACTTGTTACCACTCCCACAAGAGGGGAAAACATACTGGACCTGATCATCACCAACATGGGGACACTATGCTCCAGACCAGAAGTGTATCCCTCACTGGTAAGATCAGACCATAAACTAATCTCACTGGATATTCACATCCCGACCCCACCCCCTGCCCAGAAAACCACAGTGAAAAACTTCTCTAAAGCAAATTTCACACGCCTCAAAACCGAGGCAAAATCCTTCAAAGCCCCGGGCCTGTGGAAAATACGCCCAGACCGCAGAATCCTTTATAAATGCATTCTATGAACACCTTCAGGAATGCATGGATCATGCAATCCCAAATAAAACCAAGACCCAATCCTCCAAAGGCAGACGTCCTGTCTGGTGGACCCCAGCCATAAACAAACTATACAATAGGAGGAGGAAGCTACTACATGAAAGAGCAAAATCCCAAAAAGGGAAGGCATCTCTGATCAGTATTAGCAAAAAACTACGGGCACTCATAAAATCGTCTAAGGCCAGCTTCGAGAGAAAATTGCACAGGACACTAAGGATAATCACAAGGCTTTCTTTAGTTATGTTAGGAACCTGGGTGGGAATTCCCAGATATGCTCAGAATTAGTCCAAAATGACAAAAAAATACACTGAGCCCACAGACATTGCCAACATCCTAGCTGACAGGTTCAGTGCAAACTCCCCCATCAAAGGGCAAATATCTATCCCAACAGAGTGCTGCCCCTGACATCTCAGATGCTCAGGTAAGAGCCGCCCTCTCCAAAGCAAAAACACAGCATCAATGGGACCAGATGGTGTCCTGTGCTTAAACCCAAACATAAAACTACTGTTCAATCTTAGCCTTACTACAGGATATGTACCCAAAGAGTGGCGTACAGCAACAGTGGTCCCTCTCCATAAAGGTGGTGCCTCAACGGATCCTGGAAACTATCGCCCCATAAGCCTGACTAGCTTGGTCTGCAAAGCTATGGAAAGGATCATCATGGACCTCATAAATAAAGATATTGGGGACCTACAGACACTGGATCCTACCCAGTTTGGCTTTGTTAAGGGCAGATCCTGCCTCTTAAACCTGGTCAATTTCTTTGAAACAGTCACCAAGGCCATTGACGAGGGGAAGGTGGTCCACACAGCCTACCTGGACCTCGCAAAAGCCTTCAATACAATACCCCACTCGGGCATTATAGATAAGCTCATCAGCTTAAATATAAACCCCTATATCACTAGATGGGTTGCAAACTGGCTCAAGGACAGAACCCACATGGTTAGAATTGCTGGAGCCATGTCAGACTCCAAACCAGTTACAAGTGGCGTCCCACAAGGCTCAGTCCTGGGACCTCTCTTGTTCGCTATATATTTCTCGGCGGTACAGGCCAACACGGAAGGACTGTGGCTCACCAAGTTCGCAGATGACTGCAAACTGGGCGCCATAATCAACTCTCCAGCAGACACAAGCATCCTCCAAAAGGGCCTCATAGAAACAGAGAACTGGTGCCAGAGCCATGGCCTCAAGCTAAACGCCAAAAAGTGTATAGTCATCCCCTTTGGCAAAAACAAAGTGCCCACAAATTACCACATAGGTGGTAATCCATTAAGTACAGAAGAAGTCATTAGGGACCTGGGGACCCAAGTTGATAGCAATCTCTCATTTGACAACCACATGGCGAAAGTGGTTAGAAAAACATTTTATATAGCCCACCTAATCATGAAGGGATTCACATCTAGATCAGTGGAGGTCATCGTGCCTCTTTACTCATCCCTCATCAGGCCATAATTGAGTACAATGCCCCCTTTTGGGATGTACCTTACCAGACACCTGCAGCAACTGGAAAGACCCCAAAAGTACCTCACCAAGAGGATCAAAGGGCTCAAACAGATGCCATATGCTGCCCGGTTAAAGAAACTCCAGCTCTACTCAGTGGCATACCGCCTGCTCAGAGGCGATCTGTGCCTGACGTATAAAGCCATGTCCAACCCAGAATTAATGGACATGCTGCACCTCAGAAAATCCAAATTCCTTCGAGCTACGCGCTCGAGAGACTTGAACCTCAGCACTGAAATAAATAGGACATGCTGGAGGGACAGATTCATAACCCTGAGGCTCCCTTCACTCTGGAATAAAATCCCAGTCCAGGTTAGGCAGAGTGCCTCATTGACTCTCTTCAAGAGGAATCTTGATGAGTGGATGGGAGATCGTAGGTTTACCCCGGCTATCACTTCTTTGTCACTGTTAGACAGAGGCACAGTATACTAACCTCAAAAAAAGGCAAAGCAAAATTAATTTAAAATGGGTGGCGAAAGCCAAACACACTCTAGCTAGGCTTATAAATGCCCTAGGGCAGATAGCCTAGTATGAACCTATGAACCTATGAACCTATATATACATATATATATATATATATATATATATATATATATATCTATATATATATATATGTATCTATATGGGACTACTTTACATGATCGACATCTCAAATGTTCGATTTTTATATGGTCGAGATCATATGATTGAACATTTGAAACATCGACCATGTAAAAAAAAAAAAATACAAAAAACAAAATAAAAACTAAATGTGTCTAGCAAGGGGGCACTATACCAACTCCAAGATTGTACTACATTGTGGAAATGGGAAATCTTCCTGTTCTGCGCTGCATAGAGATCTCCATTGAGAGCGGTCGAGCGTTTAAAAGCTCAATCATATGGTCTCAGCCATATGACAGTCGAGCTTTTAAAAGTTCTTCTATCTGAAGGGGACTCTTGATAGATATATATATAAATATATAAATATATATATATATATATACACACACATACACACACACACCTGGGAAAGTCTTCAATGGATTTTATATAGGGAAAACAAATCTGAAGTTGAAACAACGCATTTGTTTGCATATGTCAGAGATGCAAAGAGGGACTGAAATTAATGCATTATTCAAACATATTCAAATGATGGGTAATGACCATAAATTTAAATTTCATGTTATTCAAATTGTTTATTTGGGATATGTGGAGGTGATATTAAAACACTTACTGAGTTGGCAGAGTATAGATGGATCAACTACTTCAGAGGAGATAGTAGTCCAGGGCTTAATTGTCAAAATAGCCTTAAACCTATGTTAAAATTTAGACATGGTTGTGTATAACCTGGGCTATAGTTAGTTTTCTCTTTTATATTAGGGCACTTTATTCTAATATGTATGGAAATGTTTTTATTATTATATATTTTGTTCATGTGATTTTTTTGAATTTCTATCATGTGACTTTTAGATGTGTTTTTTATAGGCTGGTTGTTGTTATAAATTAAAACTATGTGGTTGTGTTTTTTATGCATTGAGAAAGAGCTTTGCTCGAAAGCTTTGTCTTTACTAAAGTTTTACTGAATAAAGTAGCTGACAGTGTACTCCCGGTCTTGTTCTACTGCAAATACTTAGCACCAGGGCCTCCCTATCATGGTAAGTTTTCATCATGCTAACTGGTACACTTTGTGCCCCTGCCTTGTGCCTAGCACTTCTACCATGTAGTTAACATTACTGACCTTCCTTACCACTTTGAAGGGTCCCTCCCAAGCTGCCTGCAGCTTGTTGTGTCTGACAGGAATGAGAACCATAACCTGCTGCTCCACAGCATACTCTCTAGCTCTAGCATTCCTGTCATACCATACCTTTTTCTGCTGTAGGGCTCCTGCCAGGTTTGCCTGGACAAAGCCAATGAGTTTCCTGAGCCTTGTCCTGAGGTTTAGGACATATGCCACAACAGACTCCTTGTGGGATTCACACTCACCCTCCCACTCATCACAAATCAAATCTAGAGGTCCCCTCACCATATGCCCAAACAGCAACTCAAAGTGTGAAAAAAGTACAGTTTTGTACCTACCATAAATGTAGATGTCCAATAGGTATGTATCTGCAGTCATAACATATGGGTTGTCCTGCCTCAGGCAGCCCTTCGATCGGCCGGATTCCAAAGTCTGGGTCTGGCCTCGGCTGATGTCGCACTTCACCCGACGTCATAGCTCCTGGGGTATAAAGGCATCAGCCGACGCCATTTTCCTCAGTGTTTCTTGCCCCAGATGCCAGGTGCCCTCTAGGAAGGCTAAATTTGGATAAATGCAGAAAATTCCAAACAGTAGAAAGCAAAATATATATGTACATATATACATACAAACAAATACACCATAATAGATTCCCCCAGCTAGCTAAAAGAGGGGTACCCTAGGAATACCACAGAGGGGAAGGAGGGGTAATCCTGACTGCAGATACATACCTATCGGACATCTACATTTATGGTAGGTACAAAACTGTACTATGTCCTTCAAGGATGCATCTGCAGTCATAACATATGGGTAGAATACCATAGCCAAACTGGGGGAGGAGGCACTAAGATAATGATGGTGTAGTTAAGATCCCCTGTAAAACTGCAGTTGCAAAACCTGCTCGGGATCTGGAGTATAAAGGAAGATTGTAATGCTTGGCAAATGTATGCACGGAGCTCCAAGTAGCAGCTTCTAAAATGTCTCTTAAGAAAGCTGTAGTGGTGGCTGTGGCTCTTGTGGAGTGAGGCCTGATATTTTCAGGAGTTGACTTTCCATGAAAAGAGTAGCAGAATCGAATGCAATTTCCTATCCATTTTGAAATTGTCTGTTTGGAAATTGCTTTTCCTTGCACTCCTGTTGCATATGCTACCAGAAGCTGGTCAGTTTTTCTGCTGGTTTTAGTTCTGTCCAGATAGTAGCGCAGTTGTCTGTGTACATCCAAGGTGTGCAATAGTTTTTCCCCCCTGTTCTGTGGGTTAGGGAAGAACGTAGGTAAATGAATAGCTTGGTTCAAGGATACCCTGGATACCACCATTGGCATGAAAGTAGGATTGGTTCTCAGAGACACTCTATCCTGGTGAAAGATAAGGAAAGGCTGCACTGCCATTAATGCCTGTAACTCGGACACCCTTCTTGCTGAAGTGATTGCTAGAAGGAAAGCAGTTTTCCAAGAGAAGAACTGTACGTCTGCTGATGCTGCTGGTTCAAAAGGGGGAAGTGTTAATTTTTCCAGCACAAAATTGAGATCCCATGCAGGCAGAGGTGGTTTCCTTGGAGGTTTTACATTTTTGATCCCTCTTAAAAATTGTCTGAGGAGAGGGTGAGAGAAGATAGGAGGATCCATGTTGTACTCTGCTGAAATTGCTGAAGCATGAATCTTAATGGAAGAATAGGACAGGCCATTGTGGAACAGTTCTGCTAAAGTATTCTAGGATGTGTGCTAGGTTTGCCAGTGTGACATTTGTTCCCTTTGATGCACTCCAAATGAGGAATCTCTTCCATTTGGCTGACTTGTGGAGGGTCTGCGAGCCTCCAGGATAATGTCCTTGACCCTCTGAGATAAAACAGATTGGTTTTGTTTTATGCAATTTTCCAGGCAGTTAGCTGCAGCTTTCAAGTTTGGATGCAGGGTCTTGTAGTTGTTCTGCATTAGAAGTAAAGGCCATAGAGGTAGAGGCCATGAGTTCGTCCGAGACATGCTTCTCAGTAGGGTACCAATGCTGCCTTGGCCAGTCTGGAGCTATCAGAATCACCTTTGGCTGTTCCTCCCTGATCTTCAGTAGAACTTTGTACATCAATGGGAGAGGTGGAAAGGCATAAACTGTCAGGGCCTTCCAGCTGAAAGAAAGGGAGTCCACCCTCCAGGCTTGTGGGTGGTATTCTCTTGAGCAGAATTTCTTCAGTTGGTGGTTGAGTGGGGAGGTGAACAGGTCTATCTCTGGCATTCCCCATTTCCTTGTTATGTTTTTGAAGATGTCTGGATGCAGCATCCATTCGTGAGCATCCGTGGTAGTTCTGCTTAAGCTGTCTGCTAGTGAATTCTCTTTTCCTGGTACGAATCTGGCCTGCAGTTGAATGTTGAGATTCAGGCCTAGGTTCCACAGGTCCACTGCCATCCGGCATAGAGGGTAGGAATGCGTGCCTCCCTGTTTGTTGATGTACCACATGACTGTGGTATTTTCTGTCCTTATCAGCAGGTGTCCTTGCTGGAGGAATGATTTGAATGCCTCGATTGCATGCTTCACTGCCAGCATCTCCTTTACATTTATGTGTAGATTCAGCTGGTCTTGAGACCATAGGCCTTGGATACACTTGTCTTCCATGTGTGCTCCCCAGCCTAGGTCTGAGGCGTCCGTGATGATAGTCTGCCTTGGTTGTGGTTTGTGGAAAGGCAACCCTCTGTTGGTCTGGCAGGCCTGAGCCCACAACAGGAATTCTTTTTTCAGGCATGGAATGATTGGTATCATGGTTTCTAGACTGTGTCTGTGTTGAGACCATACGTTCCTTAGGTACCATTGTAATTTTCTCATATGCAGCCTGGCATGTGGGATCAAGATTATGCAAGATGCCATGTAACCCAGGGCCTGCAGGACTTTCCTTGCAGTAAGCTGAGTTTGTCTTGTCAATGCCATGAAGTAGACTGGGAGTTGCTTTTGTTTTTCTTCTGTGAGAAAAGCCATCTGAGTTATTGTGTCCAGTTCTGCACCCAAACATGTTATCCTTTGGGATGGCACTAGTCTTGACTTCTGTATGTTGACTGTGTATCCCAAGGCTTGTAACAGTTGTATGACATAGGCCAAATCCTTTATTATTTTTGTCTTGTTGTCCGCTTGTATTAGGCAGTCATCCAGGTATGGGTAGATCTGAATTCCCTGAAGCCTGCAATGTGCAATTACTGATGCCAGGCATTTCGTGAATACTCTGGGCGCAGTAGATAAGCCAAAGGGCAATGCTGAGAATTCTGCAATCTGGTCGTATAGGGACGTGCAGGTATGCCTCCTTGAGATCTAGAGTCACCAGCCAAGACTCCTTGCCCAACATGGGAAGAAGTTGCTGTAAGGTCAGCATCTTGAATTTTGGTACAATGAGATATGTGTTCAGTGCGGACAAGTCAAGAATAGGCCTCCATTGAGTTTCTTTTCTTGGTACAAGGAATAGTCTGGAGTAAAATCCTTGGCCTTGTTCCATAGATGGTACCCTTTCTATTGCTCTCATCCTTAGTAAGTTGATGATTTGTTTTAGAGCCTCTGACTTCTGGCTTGGAGGAAGGTTTGGCATTCCTCTCTTTTTTGGTAAAGTGTGGAAGTGAAACCTGTAGCCTTTGTCTATTGTTTGCAATGTCCATTTGTCCCCTGTAATGCAATGCCAGTTTTTTGAAAATAAAGCTAACTTTCCGCCCAAGGGTGCTTCCAGTTGTTCCCTGGTAGGCGGAATCAGAGCCAAGTCATTGTGCCTGTCCTGTGGAAGTGGTTGTAGTCGCAGCTGTGGTGGTACTCCTCTGGTTGGCAGGTTGCCACTGACGACCCTTGTAGGCACCCCTTGATTGACCTCTGCCTCTTGGGCATCTATTTCTGCCTCGCTGTGCTCTGGAGGTGTCTGGAAAGGACCAATTCTTTGAAGGCCAGTTTCTGCTGAACTTCCGAGGTTGGACCTGCAGAAAATCCTTGACTGTTTGCACAGATTTTGCTTTTTCTTTCACTTTCTTTAGAATCTCCTGTGCAGGGGAGCCAAATAAACTTTGTTTCTCCATAGGGGCATCTAGGAGTTTAGACTTGACATGGTCTGGCAAGGATTGCTCTTTAGCCAGGCATGCCTTCAATCACTGCTCCAGTCACAGCTGATCTAAATGAAGCCTCCAGTGCATCATAGCCACATTTTAAGAAATGATTACTGACCTGCTGAGAGTTGTGTACCAAATCCTGAAGGGACTTACGGTCTAAAGGTTCAGGAGCGAAAGCTTTTTATTCAGCTGATCTAACAAAATTCCTGGTACTGTATCATGTGAAATTGACAGTTTAAAGCCCTGGCAGAAAGAGTAGCAGATGTATAAACCTTTTACCCCATCTCTCTAATGCTCTTGACTCTCTTTCAGAGGGTAGGGGGTTTTTTGGCAGTGGCAGCTGCAACACCCTTTGGGCCCTGAGAAATAGTTTCTGGGTCTGCAGCATGGGCCTTATACAAGTGGAAGTGAGAATCCGGGACCCTGTAATATCTGTTAGGTTTGGCAGGGGCCGGGGGAAGAGAATCAGGGGCAGAACTGGCATCATTGTATGCATCATCAACAACTGATAGTACAGGTGGTATGGCTAAAGGCCTATGCTGTGGCAAGTGTAAAAAAGTCTTTAGCCTTTTCCTAGAATCAGAAAAATCCTGACCCTGCCATTGAAAGTGTTCCCTCATTGAGTGTAGAGTCTCCCCAAAGGAAAATTCTTCTGGGGGAGAGGCCGAAGGAATTGAGTCTTCTGCATCAGAATCCTCATAAGGTGAGTATGGTCCTTCCTGATGGTCTGCTAAATCTGATCCATCCGAGGAATAGTCAGAGGAGAGAGGTTCAGGGGGTTCAGTCCTAGGCCTTTTTTCAGGAGGAGGTTGTGAGGCCCTGTCTGGGTGAGGTTGGGATCCCCTAATCAGAGATATAAGGTCCTCAGCAAGGCTGAGAATCTGAGAACTTGAGGAAGGTCTGTGAGAGGAAGCTTTTGTTGGTAAGGCCTTGGAAAGTTTAGCTGCTTTAGCCCTGGAGAAGGCCTTAATAAACATAGAAGCAGGGGGTCTAGCTGCCCCACGTGCAGGAGTAGAGATGTCCAACGGAATGGTGTTGGACAATTCTTGTGCACCTGCTTCTTCGGTAGGAATTTCTGTAGCCGACTCAGCCGGGCCTCTGTGGCCTCGGGTTGTCGGAGGCATGCTGGCAGAAGGAAGAACCGAGGACTCGGTTTCAGCCAAAACCGAGACACTCGCTGGTTTCAGCCAAACCACAGGGCCGAATGTCGGTCCTTTTCCTTGCGCTTTTGGCTAAATATGTAGTCGGAGTCTCCGACGGCATTTTATATGCAAAAGCGGAACAAAAACTCTTCTGCAAACTCCGACCAACGCCTAAGTGTCCATCGGTTGAAGGAAGCACAGGCTAAACAAGCTGATACGTCGTGGTCTGGGCCTAAGCAAGGAAGGCAGTAAGAGTGGAAATCCTTATGAGGTATTTGTTTCCCACAAGTTAAACAATTATTTACTTTGTCTGACATCGGCTGAGGTAAGAAAGAGTCCCCAACGGGGTACTTAGCTTTTTAGAAGTCTTCGGTAGCTGAAATCTCTGGATCTGACCGACCGGCACTTGCGAACAGCTTCTGCTTCGGGCACCGCGCGGCAAGAAAGACGGAGGAAAATGGCGTCGGCTGATGCCTTTATACCCCAGGAGCTATGACGTCGGGTGAAGTGCGACATCAGCCGAGGCCAGACCCAGACTTTGGAATCCGGCCGACCGAAGGGCTGCCTGAGGCAGGACAACCCATATGTTATGACTGTAGATGCATCCTTGAAGGACATCCTGTGGATTCCTGGGGTACCTCTCTGTAAGCAAACAGATGGGGCAAATATTTGTCTCACTCCCTCTTAAACTGGTCTGCAAATGCCCAAAGCATGATCTTTAGGGTAGAGTTTAACGTCTCCACCAAATCATTAGTCTGGGAGTGGTAGGGGGTGGTCTTTATGTGCTTCACCCCACAGTACTTCCACAGACAAGCCAGCAGGCCTGACATGAAATTGGGACCTCTGCCAGTCAGTATTTCTTCTAGGAAACCTACCCTGCTGAAAATCTCTAACAAAGCATTTGCCACCTTTTCTGCCTCAGTGCAGGACAGAGCCACCGACACAGAATATCCGGCAGCATAATTTGCTACCACTAAGATATACTTCTTTCCTGTGGAACTTCGGATATTCAGAGGCCCCACAATATCCACAGCTACCCTCTAAAATGGCTCCTCAATCACTGCCTTGTCTACCTTTTGGCACTGCTCACAGGTCCTGCAGTATCCTGTTACATCCCTCAAAATCCCAGGCCAATAAAAGTACTGCATAATACGTCTCTTGGTATGCTTTATGCCCATATGTCCTGCAAAGGGAATACCATGGGCTATTGCTAGAAGTGCCAGACAGTAGGTTCTGGGCACTACAAACTGCTGTATTCTCTCATCCTTTAGCCTTCTCTCAGGGGTCTACTCTCTATACAGTAACCCTTTCTCCCAGTATACAGATTCCCCTTTTCTTCGAGAAGCAGGTACCTCCCTGGCTACCTCCCTCAAGCCTTGTAATGTAGGGTCTGAGAGCTGAACCTGCCTCGACTCTCTCTTTGTAACCCTTCCCAGCTCCCCTTCCACAGGAAGCCTGGTGTCCTCTGTGCCTCACAGTCAGCCTGGGTCCTACTACTCACCTCTGCCCTTGCAGTCACTCTGTCCAAGGGAATATCAGTATCTACCAGCAGCTGTGGCTCACCTTCAGTCTCACTGCTACAAGGTAGCTCCCTCCCTGAAGTAACCACCTCACCAGTCCTGGCTGCAAGTGTGCGGTCTGTCTGGGTCCCCCCAGGCTACCAGACTCACATGCTTGTCTCCAAGCCTGACTGCATGTAACTGCATACACACATGGTATTGCATTATCAAAATCATTCCCTATCAGGACATCTGCAGGGATATCCTCAAACACACCTACTTGCTTGCTTCTGTTTCCACCCTCCCAGTCAAGGTGAACCCTAGCCAAAGTATATGGAATGGGGTCCCCCCTAAAGCTCCGACTGGAGTAGAATGCCCAAACAAGTAGTGCTCCTCTTTAACCACTGCAGGCTTCACAATCGTTAGGTCAGAGGCTGTCTCTCTCAGCAGTGTTTTGTTTCCCATCTACTAAGATAGGATATAACCTCTTGTGGTAGTTTGGTACCCTTGTTGTCTCCAGACAACTTACTGCCGGCATTCTGTCATTTCCAATTACTGCCTCCCCTACCATTTGTTTCCCAACTTGCCTCCACTGACATCTATATGCAACATGACCCCAATGGTTACATTTACAACATTTAACCCTTGATCCTGTCCATGTACCTGAACTAGTGGCTTCCCCTGATACTGGCAGGCTCTGTTGGAGTGGTTTAGGCTGCCCACCAGAGGTTCCCTTAGACCCAAATACAGCACTGGCAATCCCTTTCATGCAAGTGATGCCCTGCTTGCTAGGTATAGGGCTCCTCTTTTCCCCAACTCATCTGCGGTATTTCATTCCTTATCTGCCAATAAGATTCTCATGTCCACATGCAAAGTGCTAAGGCCTTGTTCCCTCACCAAAAGGTCTGTCACCCCTTCAAAAGTGGTGACCTGACGCCCACTCACCCACCTATGAAAATAAGTGCTTAGTCCAGCAATATATTCGCACACACTTTCATCTGCCTTGCGTCTATGCTTACGAAACTTTCTTCTATAAGCTTCAGGTGTTAACTTAAAACACTCTAATAAACAATTTTTAATGGTATTATAATTTAAGCAATCAGTATCAGACAATTTAGAAAGAACAGTTACAGCTTTACCATGGAGTAAAGGGGGTCAGGAACCATCCCCAGGGCCCTTGGTCAGCATTATACTGCTTACATACCCTTTCAAACATATGAATAAAACTATCAAAATTATCACCTCTGTAAATTGTGGAACAAATTTACTAACCTTTATTGCTTCTGGGGTTTGGTTACTCCCTTCCCCATTACCTCCAAGACCCTGGTGACGAGTCAGCATCTATTTTTCATGTTGCCTCTGCTTCTCATTTTCTTCAGTCTCCAAACATCTCAGTCTCTCATTTTCTTTGGCTTCCAGACATCTCAGTCTCTCTGCTGATTCCAGTGCCATCTGCTTCTCCTTTTCTTCAGCCTCAGAACGCCCCAGTCTTTCTGCTGATTCTAGTTCCAACCGTTTGGCCTCCAGTTCTAGTCTCTAATGCCAGGCGGATTGTTAAGTCCTCTGAGGTAAAGTTGAACTGCCCATTTTCTAAGAATTGTACATCCCCAAGGCCAGTCTGGTTGTCCTCCTGGCTGCTGGTCTGTGACACTGCTGTGACGAAGGCTGCAATAATTTCTGCTATAGTCAGGTTGGCATGCCGCAGTCCATTGGCTTGGCAAATCTCAGGCAACTGATTCCTTGTCAGCTTGCCATAATCCTCTGCTGACATCCTTGCCTGCTCTTTCTGACTAAACAAGTTAACAAAAATAAATAAAAAAAACTATTGTGATATGAACTCTGAATGTTCACTGTGTGGCTGCTTGAGAGTAAAAACACCTTTATTGACCACCGTTTTACAGGCTACAGCAGTTCAATATCCATACCACTGAATCCCAATATGTGATGTGGTTATCCCACCACTGCCAACCAATAAATATGTGATGACCTGCCACTGGACCAGTAATCATAGGGCCTCAATCCTCACCATTGGCACCACTGGGGGATGTACACTTGGAGGACAACAGGTACACACACAATATTTCCAGATGCAGCTCTCTGCAATTTCCAAGAGCACATAGAGACCACAGTCAGTGCTGGTCTGGTTTCTCCGTCTTTCTCCAGATCCCCAGTAAGACTCTCCAATGGCACTGCTATAGAGTTGAAATCTCAGCTGAGTGGTCAAGCCAAGACCTTCAGCACCCCCTCTTGTCCAACCAGTGCTTCATGTTCATGCCCCTGCCCAAGTAGCTGACACACACATTCTTTGAGGTTTGATTCACACACACACACACACACACACACACACACACACACACACACACACACACACACACACACACACACACCTGGGAAAGGCTGGCACAGGTTTACTAGCTATGCCCCCTTTTACCCAGAGTTTAAGGTAGTTATCACTGCCACCAGCCAACTCCTTATCAGCTACTTAAGGACCTTAAAAAGGTGTCCAATCTTACTGTGTAATATTAATATTAATAAAAATGGCAGTATGACCAAGAGCAAGGCTATTAAGAGTGGTCCACACAGTGTCACCAAACAAATATGCAAGTACTCTCAAAACTTAAATATCCCTAGACAGATCAGCCAAAATGAAAGGTTTAAATATAATTAATAATAAATAATAAAAGAGCAAGAAAATATTCAGTATATATTCACAGTGAAATCAGAGTTCAAAATCACAGGAAATATTTAAAACAATATTGCAGGACAGTCTCAAATACACAAAGAAAAATAAACTAAGCTTTGCTATATTCCTGACTATATCCAAGAGATCTGTTTTTCACAACTGAGGCAATTATTGACTTTTTCTGACATCGGATTAAAGCAAGGAAAGGTTCCCCAACCGAGTACTTAGCTTTAGATGGTTTCTCCCTCAATCTGGTAAGGGACAACCAACGCACCCGTGAAACTGCTTTTGCTTTGGGTTCCACAGTAAAAAAGACTGATTTTAATACGGG